>NW_027467997.1:122500-125125 GCF_965363235.1 Mytilus galloprovincialis | reverse complement strand
TTCCTTTACTACCGCGTCTATCCCGACAGCGAAGATCGGGTCTTCACTGCTCCCATGATATGAAGTTGCACACGACCACTGGGGATTCCAAGATTTCAAAATTTTTCAAAATTTTAAAAGACGGCACAGCCGGGGCAGGGACGGTCGCCCGTCGATCCGACGATCCCCACTACCCATCCGACCCCTTACTTGTGGGCCGTTCTCACCCAGAAAGGAATTTTCGACATTTGGAAAAAAAAAAAAAAAAAAAAAAAAAAAAAAAAAAAAAAATCATCGGGCCTGCCAGCGGGTGAAGGTACGCGGTCGGCCTGCTAGCCGTCTACCACGGGTAAAGGTACGTGGACGGCCTGCTAGCGGGCTACCACGGGTAAAAGTACGCGGACGGCCTGCTAGCGGGCTACCGCGGGTCTCGACGGCGGGGAAGGTACGCGGTCGGCCTGCTAGCGGGCTACCACGGGTAAAGGTACGCGGACGGCCTGCTAGCGGGCTACCACGGGTAAAGGTACGCGGACGGCCTGCTAGCGGGCTACCACGGGTAAAGGTACGCGGTCGGCCTGCTAGCGGGCTACCGCGGGTCTCGACGGCGGGGAAGGTACGCGGTCGGCCTGCTAGCGGGCTACCACGGGTAAAGGTACGCGGTCGGCCTGCTAGCGGGCTACCGCGGGTCTCGACGGCGGGGAAGGTACGCGGTCGGCCTGCTAGCGGGCTACCACGGGTAAAGGTACGCGGTCGGCCTGCTAGCGGGCTACCACGGGTAAAGGTACGCGGTCGGCCTGCTAGCGGGCTACCACGGGTAAAGGGACGTGGACGGCCTGCTAGCGGGCTACCGCGGGTCTCGACGGCCGGGAAGGTACGTGGTCGGCCTGCTAGCGGGCTACCACGGGTAAAGGGACGCGGTCGGCCTGCTAGCGGGCTACCACGGGTAAAGGGACGTGGTCGGCCTGCTAGCGGGCTACCGCGGCGCTCGACGGCGGGGAAGGTACACGGTCGGCCTGCTAGCGGGCTACCGCGGATAAAAGGTACGTGGACGGCCTGCTAGCGGGCTACCGCGGATAAAAGGTACGTGGACGGCCTGCTAGCGGGCTACCACGGGTAAAAGTAAGCGGACGGCCTGCTAGCGGGCTGCCGCGGGTCTCGACGGCGGGGAAGGTACGCGGTCGGCCTGCTAGCGGGCTACCACGGGTAAAGGGACGCGGTCGGCCCGCTAGCGGGCTACCGCGGGTAAAGGTACTCGGACGGCCTGCTAGCGGGCTACCACGGGTAAAGGTACGCGGTCGACCCGCTAGCGGGCTACCGCGGGTAAAGGTACTCGGACGGCCTGCTAGCGGGCTACCACGGGTCTCGACGGCTGGGAAGGTACGCGGTCGACCCGCTAGCGGGCTACCGCGGGTAAAGGTACTCGGACGGCCTGCTAGCGGGCTACCACGGGTCTCGACGGCTGGGAAGGTACGCGGTCGACCCGCTAGCGGGCTACCGCGGGTAAAGGTACTCGGACGGCCTGCTAGCGGGCTACCACGGGTCTCGACGGCTGGGAAGGTACGCGGTCGACCCGCTAGCGGGCTACCGCGGGTAAAGGTACTCGGACGGCCTGCTAGCGGGCTACCACGGGTCTCGACGGCTGGGAAGGTACGCGGTCGACCCGCTAGCGGGCTACCGCGGGTAAAGGTACTCGGACGGCCTGCTAGCGGGCTACCACGGGTCTCGACGGCTGGGAAGGTACGCGGTCGACCCGCTAGCGGGCTACCGCGGGTAAAGGTACTCGGACGGCCTGCTAGCGGGCTACCACGGGTCTCGACGGCTGGGAAGGTACGCGGTCGACCCGCTAGCGGGCTACCGCGGGTAAAGGTACTCGGACGGCCTGCTAGCGGGCTACCACGGCACTCGACGACAGGGAAGGTACGTGGTCGACCTGCTAGCGGGCTACCGCGGGTAAAAGGTACGTGGTCGGCCTGCTAGCGGGCTACCACGGGGAAAGGTACGTGGCTGGCTGGCTGGCCGGCCGGCCGGCCGGCCTGCTAGCGGGCTACCACGGGGAAAGGTACGTGGCAGGCCGACCACGTACCTTTACCCGCGGTCGAGACCCGCGGTAGCCCGCTAGCAGGCTTACCAAGTGGCCACAGAGAGGTATTGTGCCCATTATAAGGGCCACCGTGCCGTTTTCAGCTCCAGAGACAAGCCCTACAGCTTGTCTCTGGGACCTTATATGGTCCGCGTTGGAGCATATATGGTCCGGGCTGGACCATATATGAACCAAACCTCTCTCTGACGCGACTTGTTGGACCATCGAAGGTCCAACGGATCTCTCTCTGTGGACCATATAAGGTGCACGGTGGGCCTTAAATGGTCCGCGGTGTACCTTCCAATACAATACATGTCTTTTTTTCTTTTTCCTCAAAGCATAAACCAGCCGTAGACCGTCCCCAGCCGGTTTGAGAAATGGTGAGGGTGCAAGTAGAGTACAGCGGGACTCTAGCGGGTCTCGATAATTACCGGGTTAGGGTTAGGGTTAGGGTTAGGGTTAGGGTTAGGGTTAGGGTTAGGGTTAGGGTTAGGGTTAGGGTTAGGGTTAGGGTTAGGGTTAGGGTTAGGGTTAGGGTTAGGGTTAGGGTTAGGGTTAGGGTTAGG
>NW_027467997.1:110000-112500 GCF_965363235.1 Mytilus galloprovincialis | reverse complement strand
TGCTTACAACGGTGACCGTAGCCGGAGGCGTAGGGTCGTGCAGCCACTATGTCGCCTTTACCAACTGTCTGGGAACCGTGGAATGGACGAGAGATCGGACCGGCAAGTGCATGCCTCTTACCTTCCTTTACTACCGCGTCTATCCCGACAGCGAAGATCGGGTCTTCACTGCTCCCATGATATGAAGTTGCACACGACCACTGGGGATTCCAAGATTTCAAAATTTTTCAAAATTTTAAAAGACGGCACAGCCGGGGCAGGGACGGTCGCCCGTCGATCCGACGATCCCCACTACCCATCCGACCCCTTACTTGTGGGCCGTTCTCACCCAGAAAGGAATTTTCGACATTTGGAAAAAAAAAAAAAAAAAAAAAAAAAAAAAAAAAAAAAAATCATCGGGCCTGCCAGCGGGTGAAGGTACGCGGTCGGCCTGCTAGCCGTCTACCACGGGTAAAGGTACGTGGACGGCCTGCTAGCGGGCTACCACGGGTAAAAGTACGCGGACGGCCTGCTAGCGGGCTACCGCGGGTCTCGACGGCGGGGAAGGTACGCGGTCGGCCTGCTAGCGGGCTACCACGGGTAAAGGTACGCGGACGGCCTGCTAGCGGGCTACCACGGGTAAAGGTACGCGGACGGCCTGCTAGCGGGCTACCACGGGTAAAGGTACGCGGTCGGCCTGCTAGCGGGCTACCGCGGGTCTCGACGGCGGGGAAGGTACGCGGTCGGCCTGCTAGCGGGCTACCACGGGTAAAGGTACGCGGTCGGCCTGCTAGCGGGCTACCGCGGGTCTCGACGGCGGGGAAGGTACGCGGTCGGCCTGCTAGCGGGCTACCACGGGTAAAGGTACGCGGTCGGCCTGCTAGCGGGCTACCACGGGTAAAGGTACGCGGTCGGCCTGCTAGCGGGCTACCACGGGTAAAGGGACGTGGACGGCCTGCTAGCGGGCTACCGCGGGTCTCGACGGCCGGGAAGGTACGTGGTCGGCCTGCTAGCGGGCTACCACGGGTAAAGGGACGCGGTCGGCCTGCTAGCGGGCTACCACGGGTAAAGGGACGTGGTCGGCCTGCTAGCGGGCTACCGCGGCGCTCGACGGCGGGGAAGGTACACGGTCGGCCTGCTAGCGGGCTACCGCGGATAAAAGGTACGTGGACGGCCTGCTAGCGGGCTACCGCGGATAAAAGGTACGTGGACGGCCTGCTAGCGGGCTACCACGGGTAAAAGTAAGCGGACGGCCTGCTAGCGGGCTGCCGCGGGTCTCGACGGCGGGGAAGGTACGCGGTCGGCCTGCTAGCGGGCTACCACGGGTAAAGGGACGCGGTCGGCCCGCTAGCGGGCTACCGCGGGTAAAGGTACTCGGACGGCCTGCTAGCGGGCTACCACGGGTAAAGGTACGCGGTCGACCCGCTAGCGGGCTACCGCGGGTAAAGGTACTCGGACGGCCTGCTAGCGGGCTACCACGGGTCTCGACGGCTGGGAAGGTACGCGGTCGACCCGCTAGCGGGCTACCGCGGGTAAAGGTACTCGGACGGCCTGCTAGCGGGCTACCACGGGTCTCGACGGCTGGGAAGGTACGCGGTCGACCCGCTAGCGGGCTACCGCGGGTAAAGGTACTCGGACGGCCTGCTAGCGGGCTACCACGGGTCTCGACGGCTGGGAAGGTACGCGGTCGACCCGCTAGCGGGCTACCGCGGGTAAAGGTACTCGGACGGCCTGCTAGCGGGCTACCACGGGTCTCGACGGCTGGGAAGGTACGCGGTCGACCCGCTAGCGGGCTACCGCGGGTAAAGGTACTCGGACGGCCTGCTAGCGGGCTACCACGGGTCTCGACGGCTGGGAAGGTACGCGGTCGACCCGCTAGCGGGCTACCGCGGGTAAAGGTACTCGGACGGCCTGCTAGCGGGCTACCACGGGTCTCGACGGCTGGGAAGGTACGCGGTCGACCCGCTAGCGGGCTACCGCGGGTAAAGGTACTCGGACGGCCTGCTAGCGGGCTACCACGGCACTCGACGACAGGGAAGGTACGTGGTCGACCTGCTAGCGGGCTACCGCGGGTAAAAGGTACGTGGTCGGCCTGCTAGCGGGCTACCACGGGGAAAGGTACGTGGCTGGCTGGCTGGCCGGCCGGCCGGCCGGCCTGCTAGCGGGCTACCACGGGGAAAGGTACGTGGCAGGCCGACCACGTACCTTTACCCGCGGTCGAGACCCGCGGTAGCCCGCTAGCAGGCTTACCAAGTGGCCACAGAGAGGTATTGTGCCCATTATAAGGGCCACCGTGCCGTTTTCAGCTCCAGAGACAAGCCCTACAGCTTGTCTCTGGGACCTTATATGGTCCGCGTTGGAGCATATATGGTCCGGGCTGGACCATATATGAACCAAACCTCTCTCTGACGCGACTTGTTGGACCATCGAAGGTCCAACGGATCTCTCTCTGTGGACCATATAAGGTGCACGGTGGGCCTTAAATGGTCCGCGGTGTACCTTCCAATACAATACATGTCTT
>NW_027467997.1:97500-100000 GCF_965363235.1 Mytilus galloprovincialis | reverse complement strand
TACTACCGCGTCTATCCCGACAGCGAAGATCGGGTCTTCACTGCTCCCATGATATGAAGTTGCACACGACCACTGGGGATTCCAAGATTTCAAAATTTTTCAAAATTTTAAAAGACGGCACAGCCGGGGCAGGGACGGTCGCCCGTCGATCCGACGATCCCCACTACCCATCCGACCCCTTACTTGTGGGCCGTTCTCACCCAGAAAGGAATTTTCGACATTTGGAAAAAAAAAAAAAAAAAAAAAAAAAAAAAAAAAAAAAAATCATCGGGCCTGCCAGCGGGTGAAGGTACGCGGTCGGCCTGCTAGCCGTCTACCACGGGTAAAGGTACGTGGACGGCCTGCTAGCGGGCTACCACGGGTAAAAGTACGCGGACGGCCTGCTAGCGGGCTACCGCGGGTCTCGACGGCGGGGAAGGTACGCGGTCGGCCTGCTAGCGGGCTACCACGGGTAAAGGTACGCGGACGGCCTGCTAGCGGGCTACCACGGGTAAAGGTACGCGGACGGCCTGCTAGCGGGCTACCACGGGTAAAGGTACGCGGTCGGCCTGCTAGCGGGCTACCGCGGGTCTCGACGGCGGGGAAGGTACGCGGTCGGCCTGCTAGCGGGCTACCACGGGTAAAGGTACGCGGTCGGCCTGCTAGCGGGCTACCGCGGGTCTCGACGGCGGGGAAGGTACGCGGTCGGCCTGCTAGCGGGCTACCACGGGTAAAGGTACGCGGTCGGCCTGCTAGCGGGCTACCACGGGTAAAGGTACGCGGTCGGCCTGCTAGCGGGCTACCACGGGTAAAGGGACGTGGACGGCCTGCTAGCGGGCTACCGCGGGTCTCGACGGCCGGGAAGGTACGTGGTCGGCCTGCTAGCGGGCTACCACGGGTAAAGGGACGCGGTCGGCCTGCTAGCGGGCTACCACGGGTAAAGGGACGTGGTCGGCCTGCTAGCGGGCTACCGCGGCGCTCGACGGCGGGGAAGGTACACGGTCGGCCTGCTAGCGGGCTACCGCGGATAAAAGGTACGTGGACGGCCTGCTAGCGGGCTACCGCGGATAAAAGGTACGTGGACGGCCTGCTAGCGGGCTACCACGGGTAAAAGTAAGCGGACGGCCTGCTAGCGGGCTGCCGCGGGTCTCGACGGCGGGGAAGGTACGCGGTCGGCCTGCTAGCGGGCTACCACGGGTAAAGGGACGCGGTCGGCCCGCTAGCGGGCTACCGCGGGTAAAGGTACTCGGACGGCCTGCTAGCGGGCTACCACGGGTAAAGGTACGCGGTCGACCCGCTAGCGGGCTACCGCGGGTAAAGGTACTCGGACGGCCTGCTAGCGGGCTACCACGGGTCTCGACGGCTGGGAAGGTACGCGGTCGACCCGCTAGCGGGCTACCGCGGGTAAAGGTACTCGGACGGCCTGCTAGCGGGCTACCACGGGTCTCGACGGCTGGGAAGGTACGCGGTCGACCCGCTAGCGGGCTACCGCGGGTAAAGGTACTCGGACGGCCTGCTAGCGGGCTACCACGGGTCTCGACGGCTGGGAAGGTACGCGGTCGACCCGCTAGCGGGCTACCGCGGGTAAAGGTACTCGGACGGCCTGCTAGCGGGCTACCACGGGTCTCGACGGCTGGGAAGGTACGCGGTCGACCCGCTAGCGGGCTACCGCGGGTAAAGGTACTCGGACGGCCTGCTAGCGGGCTACCACGGGTCTCGACGGCTGGGAAGGTACGCGGTCGACCCGCTAGCGGGCTACCGCGGGTAAAGGTACTCGGACGGCCTGCTAGCGGGCTACCACGGGTCTCGACGGCTGGGAAGGTACGCGGTCGACCCGCTAGCGGGCTACCGCGGGTAAAGGTACTCGGACGGCCTGCTAGCGGGCTACCACGGCACTCGACGACAGGGAAGGTACGTGGTCGACCTGCTAGCGGGCTACCGCGGGTAAAAGGTACGTGGTCGGCCTGCTAGCGGGCTACCACGGGGAAAGGTACGTGGCTGGCTGGCTGGCCGGCCGGCCGGCCGGCCTGCTAGCGGGCTACCACGGGGAAAGGTACGTGGCAGGCCGACCACGTACCTTTACCCGCGGTCGAGACCCGCGGTAGCCCGCTAGCAGGCTTACCAAGTGGCCACAGAGAGGTATTGTGCCCATTATAAGGGCCACCGTGCCGTTTTCAGCTCCAGAGACAAGCCCTACAGCTTGTCTCTGGGACCTTATATGGTCCGCGTTGGAGCATATATGGTCCGGGCTGGACCATATATGAACCAAACCTCTCTCTGACGCGACTTGTTGGACCATCGAAGGTCCAACGGATCTCTCTCTGTGGACCATATAAGGTGCACGGTGGGCCTTAAATGGTCCGCGGTGTACCTTCCAATACAATACATGTCTTTTTTTCTTTTTCCTCAAAGCATAAACCAGCCGTAGACCGTCCCCAGCCGGTTTGAGAAATGGTGAGGGTGCAAGTAGAGTACAGCGGGACTCTAGCGGGTCTCGATAATTACCGGGTTAGGGTTAGGG
>NW_027467997.1:82500-87500 GCF_965363235.1 Mytilus galloprovincialis | reverse complement strand
TTTCCCGGTTGAGACCGGGGCGACCTTTGCGAGACGTGTCAGATGCGATGATACCAACGCTAGTACCGTGCGACTGATTTTTGCCTGCGTCTCTGGACCCATCGTGTTCGTACCCGGACTGCTTACAACGGTGACCGTAGCCGGAGGCGTAGGGTCGTGCAGCCACTATGTCGCCTTTACCAACTGTCTGGGAACCGTGGAATGGACGAGAGATCGGACCGGCAAGTGCATGCCTCTTACCTTCCTTTACTACCGCGTCTATCCCGACAGCGAAGATCGGGTCTTCACTGCTCCCATGATATGAAGTTGCACACGACCACTGGGGATTCCAAGATTTCAAAATTTTTCAAAATTTTAAAAGACGGCACAGCCGGGGCAGGGACGGTCGCCCGTCGATCCGACGATCCCCACTACCCATCCGACCCCTTACTTGTGGGCCGTTCTCACCCAGAAAGGAATTTTCGACATTTGGAAAAAAAAAAAAAAAAAAAAAAAAAAAAAAAAAAAAAAATCATCGGGCCTGCCAGCGGGTGAAGGTACGCGGTCGGCCTGCTAGCCGTCTACCACGGGTAAAGGTACGTGGACGGCCTGCTAGCGGGCTACCACGGGTAAAAGTACGCGGACGGCCTGCTAGCGGGCTACCGCGGGTCTCGACGGCGGGGAAGGTACGCGGTCGGCCTGCTAGCGGGCTACCACGGGTAAAGGTACGCGGACGGCCTGCTAGCGGGCTACCACGGGTAAAGGTACGCGGACGGCCTGCTAGCGGGCTACCACGGGTAAAGGTACGCGGTCGGCCTGCTAGCGGGCTACCGCGGGTCTCGACGGCGGGGAAGGTACGCGGTCGGCCTGCTAGCGGGCTACCACGGGTAAAGGTACGCGGTCGGCCTGCTAGCGGGCTACCGCGGGTCTCGACGGCGGGGAAGGTACGCGGTCGGCCTGCTAGCGGGCTACCACGGGTAAAGGTACGCGGTCGGCCTGCTAGCGGGCTACCACGGGTAAAGGTACGCGGTCGGCCTGCTAGCGGGCTACCACGGGTAAAGGGACGTGGACGGCCTGCTAGCGGGCTACCGCGGGTCTCGACGGCCGGGAAGGTACGTGGTCGGCCTGCTAGCGGGCTACCACGGGTAAAGGGACGCGGTCGGCCTGCTAGCGGGCTACCACGGGTAAAGGGACGTGGTCGGCCTGCTAGCGGGCTACCGCGGCGCTCGACGGCGGGGAAGGTACACGGTCGGCCTGCTAGCGGGCTACCGCGGATAAAAGGTACGTGGACGGCCTGCTAGCGGGCTACCGCGGATAAAAGGTACGTGGACGGCCTGCTAGCGGGCTACCACGGGTAAAAGTAAGCGGACGGCCTGCTAGCGGGCTGCCGCGGGTCTCGACGGCGGGGAAGGTACGCGGTCGGCCTGCTAGCGGGCTACCACGGGTAAAGGGACGCGGTCGGCCCGCTAGCGGGCTACCGCGGGTAAAGGTACTCGGACGGCCTGCTAGCGGGCTACCACGGGTAAAGGTACGCGGTCGACCCGCTAGCGGGCTACCGCGGGTAAAGGTACTCGGACGGCCTGCTAGCGGGCTACCACGGGTCTCGACGGCTGGGAAGGTACGCGGTCGACCCGCTAGCGGGCTACCGCGGGTAAAGGTACTCGGACGGCCTGCTAGCGGGCTACCACGGGTCTCGACGGCTGGGAAGGTACGCGGTCGACCCGCTAGCGGGCTACCGCGGGTAAAGGTACTCGGACGGCCTGCTAGCGGGCTACCACGGGTCTCGACGGCTGGGAAGGTACGCGGTCGACCCGCTAGCGGGCTACCGCGGGTAAAGGTACTCGGACGGCCTGCTAGCGGGCTACCACGGGTCTCGACGGCTGGGAAGGTACGCGGTCGACCCGCTAGCGGGCTACCGCGGGTAAAGGTACTCGGACGGCCTGCTAGCGGGCTACCACGGGTCTCGACGGCTGGGAAGGTACGCGGTCGACCCGCTAGCGGGCTACCGCGGGTAAAGGTACTCGGACGGCCTGCTAGCGGGCTACCACGGGTCTCGACGGCTGGGAAGGTACGCGGTCGACCCGCTAGCGGGCTACCGCGGGTAAAGGTACTCGGACGGCCTGCTAGCGGGCTACCACGGCACTCGACGACAGGGAAGGTACGTGGTCGACCTGCTAGCGGGCTACCGCGGGTAAAAGGTACGTGGTCGGCCTGCTAGCGGGCTACCACGGGGAAAGGTACGTGGCTGGCTGGCTGGCCGGCCGGCCGGCCGGCCTGCTAGCGGGCTACCACGGGGAAAGGTACGTGGCAGGCCGACCACGTACCTTTACCCGCGGTCGAGACCCGCGGTAGCCCGCTAGCAGGCTTACCAAGTGGCCACAGAGAGGTATTGTGCCCATTATAAGGGCCACCGTGCCGTTTTCAGCTCCAGAGACAAGCCCTACAGCTTGTCTCTGGGACCTTATATGGTCCGCGTTGGAGCATATATGGTCCGGGCTGGACCATATATGAACCAAACCTCTCTCTGACGCGACTTGTTGGACCATCGAAGGTCCAACGGATCTCTCTCTGTGGACCATATAAGGTGCACGGTGGGCCTTAAATGGTCCGCGGTGTACCTTCCAATACAATACATGTCTTTTTTTCTTTTTCCTCAAAGCATAAACCAGCCGTAGACCGTCCCCAGCCGGTTTGAGAAATGGTGAGGGTGCAAGTAGAGTACAGCGGGACTCTAGCGGGTCTCGATAATTACCGGGTTAGGGTTAGGGTTAGGGTTAGGGTTAGGGTTAGGGTTAGGGTTAGGGTTAGGGTTAGGGTTAGGGTTAGGGTTAGGGTTAGGGTTAGGGTTAGGGTTAGGGTTAGGGTTAGGGTTAGGGTTAGGGTTAGGGCTAGGGCTAGGGCTAAGGTTAGGGTTAGGGTTAGGGTTAGGGTTAGGGTTAGGGTTAGGGTTAGGGTTAGGGTTAGGGTTAGGGTTAGGGTTAGGGTTAGGGTTAGGGTTAGGGTTAGGGTTAGGGTTAGGGCTAGGGCTAGGGCTAGGGCTAGGGCTAGGGCTAGGGCTAGGGCTAGGGTTAGGGTTAGGGTTAGGGTTAAGGGTTAGGGTTAGGGTTAGGGTTAGGGTTAGGGTTAGGGTTAGGGTTAGGGTTAGGGTTAGGGTTAGGGCTAGGCTTAGCACCCACTGTAACCCTAGCTTATGTCCTGACAACCCTAGTTCAAACCTTCGCGAAGGTGTCGAACGCAAGCACACGGCCGATCAAGAGGGTGTACGATGCCTGCCTTCGTTACCTGAAATTTTATCGTATCATGGAGAGACCTGCTGTAATATTCTTACGTGCGGCTTCCCGATGACAAAAAAATTGTTGAGACATACTTTTTGACTGGGGTATAGTTGGCCGAGACACTTACGTTCGGCTTCCCGATGAAAAAATTCCCCAGGGTCAACATTTTTTACCGACGATAAAGTGGGCCGAGAGACCCGCGGTAGTCCGCCCGCGTCTAACGTGCGACACCTCGATGAAAATTTCACCCTCGTAAAATTTTTTTACCGAGGGTATAGTTTGCCGGCCTCGATGGTCGAGAGACCCGCGGTAGTCCGCCCGCGTCTAACGTGCGACACCTCGATGAAAATTTCACCCTCGTAAAAATTTTTTACCGAGGGTATAGTTTGCCGGCCTCGATGGTCGAGAGACCCGCGGTAGTCCGCCCGCGTCTAACGTGCGACACCTCGATGAAAATTTCACCCTCGTAAAAATTTTTTACCGAGGGTATAGTTTGCCGGCCTCGATGGTCGAGAGACCCGCGGTAGCCCGTCCGCGTCTAACGTGCGACACCTCGATGAAAATTTCACCCTCGTAAAATTTTTTTACCGAGGGTATAGTTTGCCGGCCTCGATGGTCGAGAGACCCGCGGTAGCCCGTCCGCGTCTAACGTGCGACACCTCGATGAAAATTTCACCCTCGTAAAATTTTTTTACCGAGGGTATAGTTTGCCGGCCTCGATGGTCGAGAGACCCGCGGTAGCCCGTCCGCGTCTAACGTGCGACACCTCGATGAAAATTTCACCCTCGTAAAATTTTTTTACCGAGGGTATAGTTTGCCGGCCTCGATGGTCGAGAGACCCGCGGTAGCCCGTCCGCGTCTAACGTGCGACACCTCGATGAAAATTTCACCCTCGTAAAATTTTTTTACCGAGGGTATAGTTTGCCGGCCTCGATGGTCGAGAGACCCGCGGTAGCCCGTCCGCGTCTAACGTGCGACACCTCGATGAAAATTTCACCCTCGTAAAATTTTTTTACCGAGGGTATAGTTTGCCGGCCTCGATGGTCGAGAGACCCGCGGTAGCCCGTCCGCGTCTAACGTGCGACACCTCGATGAAAATTTCACCCTCGTAAAATTTTTTTACCGAGGGTATAGTTTGCCGGCCTCGATGGTCGAGAGACCCGCGGTAGCCCGTCCGCGTCTAACGTGCGACACCTCGATGAAAATTTCACCCTCGTAAAATTTTTTTACCGAGGGTATAGTTTGCCGGCCTCGATGGTCGAGAGACCCGCGGTAGCCCGTCCGCGTCTAACGTGCGACACCTCGATGAAAATTTCACCCTCGTAAAATTTTTTTACCGAGGGTATAGTTTGCCGGCCTCGATGGTCGAGAGACCCGCGGTAGCCCGTCCGCGTCTAACGTGCGACACCTCGATGAAAATTTCACCCTCGTAAAATTTTTTTACCGAGGGTATAGTTTGCCGGCCTCGATGGTCGAGAGACCCGCGGTAGCCCGTCCGCGTCTAACGTGCGACACCTCGATGAAAATTTCACCCTCGTAAAATTTTTTTACCGAGGGTATAGTTTGCCGGCCTCGATGGTCGAGAGACCCGCGGTAGCCCGTCCGCGTCTAACGTGCGACACCTCGATGAAAATTTCACCCTCGTAAAATTTTTTTACCGAGGGTATAGTTTGCCGGCCTCGATGGTCGAGAGACCCGCGGTAGCCCGTCCGCGTCTAACGTGCGACACCTCGATGAAAATTTCAC
>NW_027467997.1:70000-72500 GCF_965363235.1 Mytilus galloprovincialis | reverse complement strand
CGGCCGGCCGGCCTGCTAGCGGGCTACCACGGGGAAAGGTACGTGGCAGGCCGACCACGTACCTTTACCCGCGGTCGAGACCCGCGGTAGCCCGCTAGCAGGCTTACCAAGTGGCCACAGAGAGGTATTGTGCCCATTATAAGGGCCACCGTGCCGTTTTCAGCTCCAGAGACAAGCCCTACAGCTTGTCTCTGGGACCTTATATGGTCCGCGTTGGAGCATATATGGTCCGGGCTGGACCATATATGAACCAAACCTCTCTCTGACGCGACTTGTTGGACCATCGAAGGTCCAACGGATCTCTCTCTGTGGACCATATAAGGTGCACGGTGGGCCTTAAATGGTCCGCGGTGTACCTTCCAATACAATACATGTCTTTTTTTCTTTTTCCTCAAAGCATAAACCAGCCGTAGACCGTCCCCAGCCGGTTTGAGAAATGGTGAGGGTGCAAGTAGAGTACAGCGGGACTCTAGCGGGTCTCGATAATTACCGGGTTAGGGTTAGGGTTAGGGTTAGGGTTAGGGTTAGGGTTAGGGTTAGGGTTAGGGTTAGGGTTAGGGTTAGGGTTAGGGTTAGGGTTAGGGTTAGGGTTAGGGTTAGGGTTAGGGCTAGGGCTAGGGCTAAGGTTAGGGTTAGGGTTAGGGTTAGGGTTAGGGTTAGGGTTAGGGTTAGGGTTAGGGTTAGGGTTAGGGTTAGGGTTAGGGTTAGGGCTAGGGCTAGGGCTAGGGCTAGGGCTAGGGCTAGGGCTAGGGCTAGGGTTAGGGTTAGGGTTAGGGTTAAGGGTTAGGGTTAGGGTTAGGGTTAGGGTTAGGGTTAGGGTTAGGGTTAGGGTTAGGGTTAGGGCTAGGCTTAGCACCCACTGTAACCCTAGCTTATGTCCTGACAACCCTAGTTCAAACCTTCGCGAAGGTGTCGAACGCAAGCACACGGCCGATCAAGAGGGTGTACGATGCCTGCCTTCGTTACCTGAAATTTTATCGTATCATGGAGAGACCTGCTGTAATATTCTTACGTGCGGCTTCCCGATGACAAAAAAATTGTTGAGACATACTTTTTGACTGGGGTATAGTTGGCCGAGACACTTACGTTCGGCTTCCCGATGAAAAAATTCCCCAGGGTCAACATTTTTTACCGACGATAAAGTGGGCCGAGAGACCCGCGGTAGTCCGCCCGCGTCTAACGTGCGACACCTCGATGAAAATTTCACCCTCGTAAAATTTTTTTACCGAGGGTATAGTTTGCCGGCCTCGATGGTCGAGAGACCCGCGGTAGTCCGCCCGCGTCTAACGTGCGACACCTCGATGAAAATTTCACCCTCGTAAAAATTTTTTACCGAGGGTATAGTTTGCCGGCCTCGATGGTCGAGAGACCCGCGGTAGTCCGCCCGCGTCTAACGTGCGACACCTCGATGAAAATTTCACCCTCGTAAAAATTTTTTACCGAGGGTATAGTTTGCCGGCCTCGATGGTCGAGAGACCCGCGGTAGCCCGTCCGCGTCTAACGTGCGACACCTCGATGAAAATTTCACCCTCGTAAAATTTTTTTACCGAGGGTATAGTTTGCCGGCCTCGATGGTCGAGAGACCCGCGGTAGCCCGTCCGCGTCTAACGTGCGACACCTCGATGAAAATTTCACCCTCGTAAAATTTTTTTACCGAGGGTATAGTTTGCCGGCCTCGATGGTCGAGAGACCCGCGGTAGCCCGTCCGCGTCTAACGTGCGACACCTCGATGAAAATTTCACCCTCGTAAAATTTTTTTACCGAGGGTATAGTTTGCCGGCCTCGATGGTCGAGAGACCCGCGGTAGCCCGTCCGCGTCTAACGTGCGACACCTCGATGAAAATTTCACCCTCGTAAAATTTTTTTACCGAGGGTATAGTTTGCCGGCCTCGATGGTCGAGAGACCCGCGGTAGCCCGTCCGCGTCTAACGTGCGACACCTCGATGAAAATTTCACCCTCGTAAAATTTTTTTACCGAGGGTATAGTTTGCCGGCCTCGATGGTCGAGAGACCCGCGGTAGCCCGTCCGCGTCTAACGTGCGACACCTCGATGAAAATTTCACCCTCGTAAAATTTTTTTACCGAGGGTATAGTTTGCCGGCCTCGATGGTCGAGAGACCCGCGGTAGCCCGTCCGCGTCTAACGTGCGACACCTCGATGAAAATTTCACCCTCGTAAAATTTTTTTACCGAGGGTATAGTTTGCCGGCCTCGATGGTCGAGAGACCCGCGGTAGCCCGTCCGCGTCTAACGTGCGACACCTCGATGAAAATTTCACCCTCGTAAAATTTTTTTACCGAGGGTATAGTTTGCCGGCCTCGATGGTCGAGAGACCCGCGGTAGCCCGTCCGCGTCTAACGTGCGACACCTCGATGAAAATTTCACCCTCGTAAAAATTTTTTACCGAGGGTATAGTTTGCCGGCCTCGATGGTCGAGAGACCCGCGGTAGTCCGCCCGCGTCTAACGTGCGACACCTCGATGAAAATTTCACCCTCGTAAA
>NW_027467997.1:60000-62500 GCF_965363235.1 Mytilus galloprovincialis | reverse complement strand
TGTTTTTCCCATCGTTTGTCCCGTCTGGTTGGGGTTTTTTTCAATATCGTTTTTCCCGTGTGTACCTGTGCCGACTGTGCCGGGGGGACCCCCGTTTGGTCGACGACAGCCTTTCTTCCGTGCGCCGGCCGTTTCCCGGTTGAGACCGGGGCGACCTTTGCGAGACGTGTCAGATGCGATGATACCAACGCTAGTACCGTGCGACTGATTTTTGCCTGCGTCTCTGGACCCATCGTGTTCGTACCCGGACTGCTTACAACGGTGACCGTAGCCGGAGGCGTAGGGTCGTGCAGCCACTATGTCGCCTTTACCAACTGTCTGGGAACCGTGGAATGGACGAGAGATCGGACCGGCAAGTGCATGCCTCTTACCTTCCTTTACTACCGCGTCTATCCCGACAGCGAAGATCGGGTCTTCACTGCTCCCATGATATGAAGTTGCACACGACCACTGGGGATTCCAAGATTTCAAAATTTTTCAAAATTTTAAAAGACGGCACAGCCGGGGCAGGGACGGTCGCCCGTCGATCCGACGATCCCCACTACCCATCCGACCCCTTACTTGTGGGCCGTTCTCACCCAGAAAGGAATTTTCGACATTTGGAAAAAAAAAAAAAAAAAAAAAAAAAAAAAAAAAAAAAAATCATCGGGCCTGCCAGCGGGTGAAGGTACGCGGTCGGCCTGCTAGCCGTCTACCACGGGTAAAGGTACGTGGACGGCCTGCTAGCGGGCTACCACGGGTAAAAGTACGCGGACGGCCTGCTAGCGGGCTACCGCGGGTCTCGACGGCGGGGAAGGTACGCGGTCGGCCTGCTAGCGGGCTACCACGGGTAAAGGTACGCGGACGGCCTGCTAGCGGGCTACCACGGGTAAAGGTACGCGGACGGCCTGCTAGCGGGCTACCACGGGTAAAGGTACGCGGTCGGCCTGCTAGCGGGCTACCGCGGGTCTCGACGGCGGGGAAGGTACGCGGTCGGCCTGCTAGCGGGCTACCACGGGTAAAGGTACGCGGTCGGCCTGCTAGCGGGCTACCGCGGGTCTCGACGGCGGGGAAGGTACGCGGTCGGCCTGCTAGCGGGCTACCACGGGTAAAGGTACGCGGTCGGCCTGCTAGCGGGCTACCACGGGTAAAGGTACGCGGTCGGCCTGCTAGCGGGCTACCACGGGTAAAGGGACGTGGACGGCCTGCTAGCGGGCTACCGCGGGTCTCGACGGCCGGGAAGGTACGTGGTCGGCCTGCTAGCGGGCTACCACGGGTAAAGGGACGCGGTCGGCCTGCTAGCGGGCTACCACGGGTAAAGGGACGTGGTCGGCCTGCTAGCGGGCTACCGCGGCGCTCGACGGCGGGGAAGGTACACGGTCGGCCTGCTAGCGGGCTACCGCGGATAAAAGGTACGTGGACGGCCTGCTAGCGGGCTACCGCGGATAAAAGGTACGTGGACGGCCTGCTAGCGGGCTACCACGGGTAAAAGTAAGCGGACGGCCTGCTAGCGGGCTGCCGCGGGTCTCGACGGCGGGGAAGGTACGCGGTCGGCCTGCTAGCGGGCTACCACGGGTAAAGGGACGCGGTCGGCCCGCTAGCGGGCTACCGCGGGTAAAGGTACTCGGACGGCCTGCTAGCGGGCTACCACGGGTAAAGGTACGCGGTCGACCCGCTAGCGGGCTACCGCGGGTAAAGGTACTCGGACGGCCTGCTAGCGGGCTACCACGGGTCTCGACGGCTGGGAAGGTACGCGGTCGACCCGCTAGCGGGCTACCGCGGGTAAAGGTACTCGGACGGCCTGCTAGCGGGCTACCACGGGTCTCGACGGCTGGGAAGGTACGCGGTCGACCCGCTAGCGGGCTACCGCGGGTAAAGGTACTCGGACGGCCTGCTAGCGGGCTACCACGGGTCTCGACGGCTGGGAAGGTACGCGGTCGACCCGCTAGCGGGCTACCGCGGGTAAAGGTACTCGGACGGCCTGCTAGCGGGCTACCACGGGTCTCGACGGCTGGGAAGGTACGCGGTCGACCCGCTAGCGGGCTACCGCGGGTAAAGGTACTCGGACGGCCTGCTAGCGGGCTACCACGGGTCTCGACGGCTGGGAAGGTACGCGGTCGACCCGCTAGCGGGCTACCGCGGGTAAAGGTACTCGGACGGCCTGCTAGCGGGCTACCACGGGTCTCGACGGCTGGGAAGGTACGCGGTCGACCCGCTAGCGGGCTACCGCGGGTAAAGGTACTCGGACGGCCTGCTAGCGGGCTACCACGGCACTCGACGACAGGGAAGGTACGTGGTCGACCTGCTAGCGGGCTACCGCGGGTAAAAGGTACGTGGTCGGCCTGCTAGCGGGCTACCACGGGGAAAGGTACGTGGCTGGCTGGCTGGCCGGCCGGCCGGCCGGCCTGCTAGCGGGCTACCACGGGGAAAGGTACGTGGCAGGCCGACCACGTACCTTTACCCGCGGTCGAGACCCGCGGTAGCCCGCTAGCAGGCTTACCAAGTGGCCACAGAGAGGTAT
>NW_027467997.1:47500-50000 GCF_965363235.1 Mytilus galloprovincialis | reverse complement strand
CCGTTTCCCGGTTGAGACCGGGGCGACCTTTGCGAGACGTGTCAGATGCGATGATACCAACGCTAGTACCGTGCGACTGATTTTTGCCTGCGTCTCTGGACCCATCGTGTTCGTACCCGGACTGCTTACAACGGTGACCGTAGCCGGAGGCGTAGGGTCGTGCAGCCACTATGTCGCCTTTACCAACTGTCTGGGAACCGTGGAATGGACGAGAGATCGGACCGGCAAGTGCATGCCTCTTACCTTCCTTTACTACCGCGTCTATCCCGACAGCGAAGATCGGGTCTTCACTGCTCCCATGATATGAAGTTGCACACGACCACTGGGGATTCCAAGATTTCAAAATTTTTCAAAATTTTAAAAGACGGCACAGCCGGGGCAGGGACGGTCGCCCGTCGATCCGACGATCCCCACTACCCATCCGACCCCTTACTTGTGGGCCGTTCTCACCCAGAAAGGAATTTTCGACATTTGGAAAAAAAAAAAAAAAAAAAAAAAAAAAAAAAAAAAAAAATCATCGGGCCTGCCAGCGGGTGAAGGTACGCGGTCGGCCTGCTAGCCGTCTACCACGGGTAAAGGTACGTGGACGGCCTGCTAGCGGGCTACCACGGGTAAAAGTACGCGGACGGCCTGCTAGCGGGCTACCGCGGGTCTCGACGGCGGGGAAGGTACGCGGTCGGCCTGCTAGCGGGCTACCACGGGTAAAGGTACGCGGACGGCCTGCTAGCGGGCTACCACGGGTAAAGGTACGCGGACGGCCTGCTAGCGGGCTACCACGGGTAAAGGTACGCGGTCGGCCTGCTAGCGGGCTACCGCGGGTCTCGACGGCGGGGAAGGTACGCGGTCGGCCTGCTAGCGGGCTACCACGGGTAAAGGTACGCGGTCGGCCTGCTAGCGGGCTACCGCGGGTCTCGACGGCGGGGAAGGTACGCGGTCGGCCTGCTAGCGGGCTACCACGGGTAAAGGTACGCGGTCGGCCTGCTAGCGGGCTACCACGGGTAAAGGTACGCGGTCGGCCTGCTAGCGGGCTACCACGGGTAAAGGGACGTGGACGGCCTGCTAGCGGGCTACCGCGGGTCTCGACGGCCGGGAAGGTACGTGGTCGGCCTGCTAGCGGGCTACCACGGGTAAAGGGACGCGGTCGGCCTGCTAGCGGGCTACCACGGGTAAAGGGACGTGGTCGGCCTGCTAGCGGGCTACCGCGGCGCTCGACGGCGGGGAAGGTACACGGTCGGCCTGCTAGCGGGCTACCGCGGATAAAAGGTACGTGGACGGCCTGCTAGCGGGCTACCGCGGATAAAAGGTACGTGGACGGCCTGCTAGCGGGCTACCACGGGTAAAAGTAAGCGGACGGCCTGCTAGCGGGCTGCCGCGGGTCTCGACGGCGGGGAAGGTACGCGGTCGGCCTGCTAGCGGGCTACCACGGGTAAAGGGACGCGGTCGGCCCGCTAGCGGGCTACCGCGGGTAAAGGTACTCGGACGGCCTGCTAGCGGGCTACCACGGGTAAAGGTACGCGGTCGACCCGCTAGCGGGCTACCGCGGGTAAAGGTACTCGGACGGCCTGCTAGCGGGCTACCACGGGTCTCGACGGCTGGGAAGGTACGCGGTCGACCCGCTAGCGGGCTACCGCGGGTAAAGGTACTCGGACGGCCTGCTAGCGGGCTACCACGGGTCTCGACGGCTGGGAAGGTACGCGGTCGACCCGCTAGCGGGCTACCGCGGGTAAAGGTACTCGGACGGCCTGCTAGCGGGCTACCACGGGTCTCGACGGCTGGGAAGGTACGCGGTCGACCCGCTAGCGGGCTACCGCGGGTAAAGGTACTCGGACGGCCTGCTAGCGGGCTACCACGGGTCTCGACGGCTGGGAAGGTACGCGGTCGACCCGCTAGCGGGCTACCGCGGGTAAAGGTACTCGGACGGCCTGCTAGCGGGCTACCACGGGTCTCGACGGCTGGGAAGGTACGCGGTCGACCCGCTAGCGGGCTACCGCGGGTAAAGGTACTCGGACGGCCTGCTAGCGGGCTACCACGGGTCTCGACGGCTGGGAAGGTACGCGGTCGACCCGCTAGCGGGCTACCGCGGGTAAAGGTACTCGGACGGCCTGCTAGCGGGCTACCACGGCACTCGACGACAGGGAAGGTACGTGGTCGACCTGCTAGCGGGCTACCGCGGGTAAAAGGTACGTGGTCGGCCTGCTAGCGGGCTACCACGGGGAAAGGTACGTGGCTGGCTGGCTGGCCGGCCGGCCGGCCGGCCTGCTAGCGGGCTACCACGGGGAAAGGTACGTGGCAGGCCGACCACGTACCTTTACCCGCGGTCGAGACCCGCGGTAGCCCGCTAGCAGGCTTACCAAGTGGCCACAGAGAGGTATTGTGCCCATTATAAGGGCCACCGTGCCGTTTTCAGCTCCAGAGACAAGCCCTACAGCTTGTCTCTGGGACCTTATATGGTCCGCGTTGGAGCATATATGGTCCGGGCTGGACCATATATGAACCAAAC
>NW_027467997.1:35000-37500 GCF_965363235.1 Mytilus galloprovincialis | reverse complement strand
CAACGGTGACCGTAGCCGGAGGCGTAGGGTCGTGCAGCCACTATGTCGCCTTTACCAACTGTCTGGGAACCGTGGAATGGACGAGAGATCGGACCGGCAAGTGCATGCCTCTTACCTTCCTTTACTACCGCGTCTATCCCGACAGCGAAGATCGGGTCTTCACTGCTCCCATGATATGAAGTTGCACACGACCACTGGGGATTCCAAGATTTCAAAATTTTTCAAAATTTTAAAAGACGGCACAGCCGGGGCAGGGACGGTCGCCCGTCGATCCGACGATCCCCACTACCCATCCGACCCCTTACTTGTGGGCCGTTCTCACCCAGAAAGGAATTTTCGACATTTGGAAAAAAAAAAAAAAAAAAAAAAAAAAAAAAAAAAAAAAATCATCGGGCCTGCCAGCGGGTGAAGGTACGCGGTCGGCCTGCTAGCCGTCTACCACGGGTAAAGGTACGTGGACGGCCTGCTAGCGGGCTACCACGGGTAAAAGTACGCGGACGGCCTGCTAGCGGGCTACCGCGGGTCTCGACGGCGGGGAAGGTACGCGGTCGGCCTGCTAGCGGGCTACCACGGGTAAAGGTACGCGGACGGCCTGCTAGCGGGCTACCACGGGTAAAGGTACGCGGACGGCCTGCTAGCGGGCTACCACGGGTAAAGGTACGCGGTCGGCCTGCTAGCGGGCTACCGCGGGTCTCGACGGCGGGGAAGGTACGCGGTCGGCCTGCTAGCGGGCTACCACGGGTAAAGGTACGCGGTCGGCCTGCTAGCGGGCTACCGCGGGTCTCGACGGCGGGGAAGGTACGCGGTCGGCCTGCTAGCGGGCTACCACGGGTAAAGGTACGCGGTCGGCCTGCTAGCGGGCTACCACGGGTAAAGGTACGCGGTCGGCCTGCTAGCGGGCTACCACGGGTAAAGGGACGTGGACGGCCTGCTAGCGGGCTACCGCGGGTCTCGACGGCCGGGAAGGTACGTGGTCGGCCTGCTAGCGGGCTACCACGGGTAAAGGGACGCGGTCGGCCTGCTAGCGGGCTACCACGGGTAAAGGGACGTGGTCGGCCTGCTAGCGGGCTACCGCGGCGCTCGACGGCGGGGAAGGTACACGGTCGGCCTGCTAGCGGGCTACCGCGGATAAAAGGTACGTGGACGGCCTGCTAGCGGGCTACCGCGGATAAAAGGTACGTGGACGGCCTGCTAGCGGGCTACCACGGGTAAAAGTAAGCGGACGGCCTGCTAGCGGGCTGCCGCGGGTCTCGACGGCGGGGAAGGTACGCGGTCGGCCTGCTAGCGGGCTACCACGGGTAAAGGGACGCGGTCGGCCCGCTAGCGGGCTACCGCGGGTAAAGGTACTCGGACGGCCTGCTAGCGGGCTACCACGGGTAAAGGTACGCGGTCGACCCGCTAGCGGGCTACCGCGGGTAAAGGTACTCGGACGGCCTGCTAGCGGGCTACCACGGGTCTCGACGGCTGGGAAGGTACGCGGTCGACCCGCTAGCGGGCTACCGCGGGTAAAGGTACTCGGACGGCCTGCTAGCGGGCTACCACGGGTCTCGACGGCTGGGAAGGTACGCGGTCGACCCGCTAGCGGGCTACCGCGGGTAAAGGTACTCGGACGGCCTGCTAGCGGGCTACCACGGGTCTCGACGGCTGGGAAGGTACGCGGTCGACCCGCTAGCGGGCTACCGCGGGTAAAGGTACTCGGACGGCCTGCTAGCGGGCTACCACGGGTCTCGACGGCTGGGAAGGTACGCGGTCGACCCGCTAGCGGGCTACCGCGGGTAAAGGTACTCGGACGGCCTGCTAGCGGGCTACCACGGGTCTCGACGGCTGGGAAGGTACGCGGTCGACCCGCTAGCGGGCTACCGCGGGTAAAGGTACTCGGACGGCCTGCTAGCGGGCTACCACGGGTCTCGACGGCTGGGAAGGTACGCGGTCGACCCGCTAGCGGGCTACCGCGGGTAAAGGTACTCGGACGGCCTGCTAGCGGGCTACCACGGCACTCGACGACAGGGAAGGTACGTGGTCGACCTGCTAGCGGGCTACCGCGGGTAAAAGGTACGTGGTCGGCCTGCTAGCGGGCTACCACGGGGAAAGGTACGTGGCTGGCTGGCTGGCCGGCCGGCCGGCCGGCCTGCTAGCGGGCTACCACGGGGAAAGGTACGTGGCAGGCCGACCACGTACCTTTACCCGCGGTCGAGACCCGCGGTAGCCCGCTAGCAGGCTTACCAAGTGGCCACAGAGAGGTATTGTGCCCATTATAAGGGCCACCGTGCCGTTTTCAGCTCCAGAGACAAGCCCTACAGCTTGTCTCTGGGACCTTATATGGTCCGCGTTGGAGCATATATGGTCCGGGCTGGACCATATATGAACCAAACCTCTCTCTGACGCGACTTGTTGGACCATCGAAGGTCCAACGGATCTCTCTCTGTGGACCATATAAGGTGCACGGTGGGCCTTAAATGGTCCGCGGTGTACCTTCCAATACAATACATGTCTTTTTTTC
>NW_027467997.1:22500-25000 GCF_965363235.1 Mytilus galloprovincialis | reverse complement strand
CAGATGCGATGATACCAACGCTAGTACCGTGCGACTGATTTTTGCCTGCGTCTCTGGACCCATCGTGTTCGTACCCGGACTGCTTACAACGGTGACCGTAGCCGGAGGCGTAGGGTCGTGCAGCCACTATGTCGCCTTTACCAACTGTCTGGGAACCGTGGAATGGACGAGAGATCGGACCGGCAAGTGCATGCCTCTTACCTTCCTTTACTACCGCGTCTATCCCGACAGCGAAGATCGGGTCTTCACTGCTCCCATGATATGAAGTTGCACACGACCACTGGGGATTCCAAGATTTCAAAATTTTTCAAAATTTTAAAAGACGGCACAGCCGGGGCAGGGACGGTCGCCCGTCGATCCGACGATCCCCACTACCCATCCGACCCCTTACTTGTGGGCCGTTCTCACCCAGAAAGGAATTTTCGACATTTGGAAAAAAAAAAAAAAAAAAAAAAAAAAAAAAAAAAAAAAATCATCGGGCCTGCCAGCGGGTGAAGGTACGCGGTCGGCCTGCTAGCCGTCTACCACGGGTAAAGGTACGTGGACGGCCTGCTAGCGGGCTACCACGGGTAAAAGTACGCGGACGGCCTGCTAGCGGGCTACCGCGGGTCTCGACGGCGGGGAAGGTACGCGGTCGGCCTGCTAGCGGGCTACCACGGGTAAAGGTACGCGGACGGCCTGCTAGCGGGCTACCACGGGTAAAGGTACGCGGACGGCCTGCTAGCGGGCTACCACGGGTAAAGGTACGCGGTCGGCCTGCTAGCGGGCTACCGCGGGTCTCGACGGCGGGGAAGGTACGCGGTCGGCCTGCTAGCGGGCTACCACGGGTAAAGGTACGCGGTCGGCCTGCTAGCGGGCTACCGCGGGTCTCGACGGCGGGGAAGGTACGCGGTCGGCCTGCTAGCGGGCTACCACGGGTAAAGGTACGCGGTCGGCCTGCTAGCGGGCTACCACGGGTAAAGGTACGCGGTCGGCCTGCTAGCGGGCTACCACGGGTAAAGGGACGTGGACGGCCTGCTAGCGGGCTACCGCGGGTCTCGACGGCCGGGAAGGTACGTGGTCGGCCTGCTAGCGGGCTACCACGGGTAAAGGGACGCGGTCGGCCTGCTAGCGGGCTACCACGGGTAAAGGGACGTGGTCGGCCTGCTAGCGGGCTACCGCGGCGCTCGACGGCGGGGAAGGTACACGGTCGGCCTGCTAGCGGGCTACCGCGGATAAAAGGTACGTGGACGGCCTGCTAGCGGGCTACCGCGGATAAAAGGTACGTGGACGGCCTGCTAGCGGGCTACCACGGGTAAAAGTAAGCGGACGGCCTGCTAGCGGGCTGCCGCGGGTCTCGACGGCGGGGAAGGTACGCGGTCGGCCTGCTAGCGGGCTACCACGGGTAAAGGGACGCGGTCGGCCCGCTAGCGGGCTACCGCGGGTAAAGGTACTCGGACGGCCTGCTAGCGGGCTACCACGGGTAAAGGTACGCGGTCGACCCGCTAGCGGGCTACCGCGGGTAAAGGTACTCGGACGGCCTGCTAGCGGGCTACCACGGGTCTCGACGGCTGGGAAGGTACGCGGTCGACCCGCTAGCGGGCTACCGCGGGTAAAGGTACTCGGACGGCCTGCTAGCGGGCTACCACGGGTCTCGACGGCTGGGAAGGTACGCGGTCGACCCGCTAGCGGGCTACCGCGGGTAAAGGTACTCGGACGGCCTGCTAGCGGGCTACCACGGGTCTCGACGGCTGGGAAGGTACGCGGTCGACCCGCTAGCGGGCTACCGCGGGTAAAGGTACTCGGACGGCCTGCTAGCGGGCTACCACGGGTCTCGACGGCTGGGAAGGTACGCGGTCGACCCGCTAGCGGGCTACCGCGGGTAAAGGTACTCGGACGGCCTGCTAGCGGGCTACCACGGGTCTCGACGGCTGGGAAGGTACGCGGTCGACCCGCTAGCGGGCTACCGCGGGTAAAGGTACTCGGACGGCCTGCTAGCGGGCTACCACGGGTCTCGACGGCTGGGAAGGTACGCGGTCGACCCGCTAGCGGGCTACCGCGGGTAAAGGTACTCGGACGGCCTGCTAGCGGGCTACCACGGCACTCGACGACAGGGAAGGTACGTGGTCGACCTGCTAGCGGGCTACCGCGGGTAAAAGGTACGTGGTCGGCCTGCTAGCGGGCTACCACGGGGAAAGGTACGTGGCTGGCTGGCTGGCCGGCCGGCCGGCCGGCCTGCTAGCGGGCTACCACGGGGAAAGGTACGTGGCAGGCCGACCACGTACCTTTACCCGCGGTCGAGACCCGCGGTAGCCCGCTAGCAGGCTTACCAAGTGGCCACAGAGAGGTATTGTGCCCATTATAAGGGCCACCGTGCCGTTTTCAGCTCCAGAGACAAGCCCTACAGCTTGTCTCTGGGACCTTATATGGTCCGCGTTGGAGCATATATGGTCCGGGCTGGACCATATATGAACCAAACCTCTCTCTGACGCGACTTGTTGGACCATCGAAGGTCCAACGG
>NW_027467997.1:10000-12500 GCF_965363235.1 Mytilus galloprovincialis | reverse complement strand
CCGGACTGCTTACAACGGTGACCGTAGCCGGAGGCGTAGGGTCGTGCAGCCACTATGTCGCCTTTACCAACTGTCTGGGAACCGTGGAATGGACGAGAGATCGGACCGGCAAGTGCATGCCTCTTACCTTCCTTTACTACCGCGTCTATCCCGACAGCGAAGATCGGGTCTTCACTGCTCCCATGATATGAAGTTGCACACGACCACTGGGGATTCCAAGATTTCAAAATTTTTCAAAATTTTAAAAGACGGCACAGCCGGGGCAGGGACGGTCGCCCGTCGATCCGACGATCCCCACTACCCATCCGACCCCTTACTTGTGGGCCGTTCTCACCCAGAAAGGAATTTTCGACATTTGGAAAAAAAAAAAAAAAAAAAAAAAAAAAAAAAAAAAAAAATCATCGGGCCTGCCAGCGGGTGAAGGTACGCGGTCGGCCTGCTAGCCGTCTACCACGGGTAAAGGTACGTGGACGGCCTGCTAGCGGGCTACCACGGGTAAAAGTACGCGGACGGCCTGCTAGCGGGCTACCGCGGGTCTCGACGGCGGGGAAGGTACGCGGTCGGCCTGCTAGCGGGCTACCACGGGTAAAGGTACGCGGACGGCCTGCTAGCGGGCTACCACGGGTAAAGGTACGCGGACGGCCTGCTAGCGGGCTACCACGGGTAAAGGTACGCGGTCGGCCTGCTAGCGGGCTACCGCGGGTCTCGACGGCGGGGAAGGTACGCGGTCGGCCTGCTAGCGGGCTACCACGGGTAAAGGTACGCGGTCGGCCTGCTAGCGGGCTACCGCGGGTCTCGACGGCGGGGAAGGTACGCGGTCGGCCTGCTAGCGGGCTACCACGGGTAAAGGTACGCGGTCGGCCTGCTAGCGGGCTACCACGGGTAAAGGTACGCGGTCGGCCTGCTAGCGGGCTACCACGGGTAAAGGGACGTGGACGGCCTGCTAGCGGGCTACCGCGGGTCTCGACGGCCGGGAAGGTACGTGGTCGGCCTGCTAGCGGGCTACCACGGGTAAAGGGACGCGGTCGGCCTGCTAGCGGGCTACCACGGGTAAAGGGACGTGGTCGGCCTGCTAGCGGGCTACCGCGGCGCTCGACGGCGGGGAAGGTACACGGTCGGCCTGCTAGCGGGCTACCGCGGATAAAAGGTACGTGGACGGCCTGCTAGCGGGCTACCGCGGATAAAAGGTACGTGGACGGCCTGCTAGCGGGCTACCACGGGTAAAAGTAAGCGGACGGCCTGCTAGCGGGCTGCCGCGGGTCTCGACGGCGGGGAAGGTACGCGGTCGGCCTGCTAGCGGGCTACCACGGGTAAAGGGACGCGGTCGGCCCGCTAGCGGGCTACCGCGGGTAAAGGTACTCGGACGGCCTGCTAGCGGGCTACCACGGGTAAAGGTACGCGGTCGACCCGCTAGCGGGCTACCGCGGGTAAAGGTACTCGGACGGCCTGCTAGCGGGCTACCACGGGTCTCGACGGCTGGGAAGGTACGCGGTCGACCCGCTAGCGGGCTACCGCGGGTAAAGGTACTCGGACGGCCTGCTAGCGGGCTACCACGGGTCTCGACGGCTGGGAAGGTACGCGGTCGACCCGCTAGCGGGCTACCGCGGGTAAAGGTACTCGGACGGCCTGCTAGCGGGCTACCACGGGTCTCGACGGCTGGGAAGGTACGCGGTCGACCCGCTAGCGGGCTACCGCGGGTAAAGGTACTCGGACGGCCTGCTAGCGGGCTACCACGGGTCTCGACGGCTGGGAAGGTACGCGGTCGACCCGCTAGCGGGCTACCGCGGGTAAAGGTACTCGGACGGCCTGCTAGCGGGCTACCACGGGTCTCGACGGCTGGGAAGGTACGCGGTCGACCCGCTAGCGGGCTACCGCGGGTAAAGGTACTCGGACGGCCTGCTAGCGGGCTACCACGGGTCTCGACGGCTGGGAAGGTACGCGGTCGACCCGCTAGCGGGCTACCGCGGGTAAAGGTACTCGGACGGCCTGCTAGCGGGCTACCACGGCACTCGACGACAGGGAAGGTACGTGGTCGACCTGCTAGCGGGCTACCGCGGGTAAAAGGTACGTGGTCGGCCTGCTAGCGGGCTACCACGGGGAAAGGTACGTGGCTGGCTGGCTGGCCGGCCGGCCGGCCGGCCTGCTAGCGGGCTACCACGGGGAAAGGTACGTGGCAGGCCGACCACGTACCTTTACCCGCGGTCGAGACCCGCGGTAGCCCGCTAGCAGGCTTACCAAGTGGCCACAGAGAGGTATTGTGCCCATTATAAGGGCCACCGTGCCGTTTTCAGCTCCAGAGACAAGCCCTACAGCTTGTCTCTGGGACCTTATATGGTCCGCGTTGGAGCATATATGGTCCGGGCTGGACCATATATGAACCAAACCTCTCTCTGACGCGACTTGTTGGACCATCGAAGGTCCAACGGATCTCTCTCTGTGGACCATATAAGGTGCACGGTGGGCCTTAAATGGTCCGCGGTGTACCTTCCAATACAATACA
>NW_027467996.1:0-128680 GCF_965363235.1 Mytilus galloprovincialis | reverse complement strand
ATACATCATTGTACATATTTATTAAAGATAATGAGTCTTTAAGATTTTTAGCACACCTGGCCCGAAGGGCCAAGTGAGCTTTTCCCATCACTTTGCGTCCGGTGTCCGTCGTCCGTCGTCGTCGTCCGTCGTCTTCGTTAACTTTTACAAAAATCTTCTCCTCTGAAACTACTGGGCCAAATTAAACTAAACTTGGCCACTATCATCATTGGGGTATCTAGTTCAAAAAATGTGTCCGGTGACCCGGCCAACTAACCAAGATGGCCGCCATGGCTAAAAATAGAACATAGGGGTAAAATGCAGTTTTTGGCTTATAACTCAAAAACCAAAGCATTTAGAGCAAATCTGACACGTGGTAAAATTGTTTATCAGGTCAAGATCTATTTGGCCTGAAATTTTCAGATGAATAGGACAACCCGTTGTTGGGTTGCTGCCCCTGAATTGGGTAATTTTAAGGAAATTTTGCTGTTTTTGGTTATTATCTTGAATATTATTATAGATAGAGATAAACTGTAAACTACAATAATGTTCAGCTAAGTAAGATTTACAAAAAAGTCAACGTGACCGAAATGGTCAGTTGACCCCTTTAGGAGTTATTGCCCTTTTTAGTCAATTTTTAACCATTTTTCGTAAGTCTTAGTTATCTTTTACAAAAATCTTCTCCTCTGAAACTACTGGGACAAATTAATCCAAACTTGGTCATAATCATCATTGGGGTATCTAGTTTAAAAAATGTGTCCGGTGACCCGGCCAACCAACCAAGATGGCCGCCATGGCTAAAAATAGAACATAGGGGTAAAATGCAGTTTTTGGCTTATAACTCAAAAACCAAAGCATTTAGAACAAATCTGACAGGAAGTAAAATTGTTGATCAGGTCACGATTTATCTGCCCTGGAATTTTCAGATGAATCGGATAATCGGTTGTTAGGTTGCTGCTACTGAATTAGTAATTTTGAGGAAATTTTGCTGTTTTTTTTGTTATCTTGAATATTATTATAGATAGAGATAAACTGTAAACAGCAATAATGTACAGCAAAGTAAGAACTAAAAATAAGTCACTATGACCAAAATAGTCAATTGACCACCTAAGGAGTTATTACTCTTCATAGTCAATTTTTAACAATTTTCTAAAAATTTGAAGATTTTCAATAACATTTTCCACAGAAAGTACTGTTATAGATCGAGATAATTGTAAGCAGCAAGAATGTTTAGTAAAGTAAGATCTACAAACACATCACCATCACCAAAACACAATTTTGTCATGAATCCATCTGTGTCCATTGTGTAATATTCACATAGGCCAAGGTGAGCGACACAGGCTCTTTAGAGCCTCTAGTTTTTATTATTTTGCCTTATATTAAATGGCATTGTCTCCCTTTTTAGCTCACCGGAGCCCAAAGGGCCCCATGTGAGCTTATGCCATCACTTGGCGTCCTTCGTCGTCTGTTGTCATAAACTATTTCAAAAATCTTCTTCTCTGAAACTCCGAAGTTTTGATCCATCGTCAAACATGGCCACCATGGCTACAAATAGAACATAGGGGTCAAATGCAGTTTTTAGCTTATATCTTAAAAACTAAAGCTTTTAGAGCAAATCTGACATGGGGTTAAATTGTTCAATTTGTCAAGATCTATCAGCCATGAAATTATCAGACGAATCGAGCAACCCATTGTTGGGTTTCTGCCACCAAATTGGTAGTTTTAACAAAATTTTGCAGTTTTTAGCTCACCTGGCCCAAAGGGCCAAGTGAGTTTTTCCCATCACTTGGTGTCCTGCGTCCGTCGTCTGTCGTCCGTCGTCGTCGTCGTCCGTCGTTAACTTTTACAAAAATCTTCTCCTCTGAAACTACTGGGCCAAATAAAATCAAACTTGGCCACAATCATCATTGGGGTATCTAGTTTAAAATTTGTGTCCGGTGACCCGACCAATTAACCAAAATGGCCGCCATGGCTAAAAATAGAACATAGGGGTAAAATGCAGTTTTTGGCTGATAAATCAAAAACCGAAGCATTTAGAGCAAATCTGACATGGGGTAAATTTGTTTATCAGGTTAAGATCTACCTGCCCTGAAATTTTCAGATGAATTGGACAACTGGTTGTTGGGTTGCTGCCACTGAATTGATAATTTTAAGGAAATTTTGCTGTTTTTGGTTATTATCTTGAATATTATTATAGATAGAGATAAACTGTAAACTGCAAAAATGTTCAGCAAAGTAAGATTTACAAATAAGTCAACTGGACCAAAATGGTCAGTTGATCCCTTTAGAAGTTATTGCCCTTTAAAGTCAATTTTTAACCATTTTTCGTAAATCTATGTAATCTTTTACAAAAATCTTCTCCTCTGAAACTGCTGGGCCAAATTAAATGAAACTTAGCCACAATCATCATTGGGGTATCTAGATTAAAAATTGTGTCCGGTGACCCGACCAATCAACCAAAATGGCCGCCATGGCTAAAAATAGAACATAGGGGTAAAATGCAGTTTTTGGCTCATAACTCAAAAACCAAAGCATTTAGAGCAATTCTGATAGGGGTTGATATTGTTTATCAGGTCAAGAACTATCTGCTCTTAAATTTTCAGATGAATTGGACAACTGGTTAGTAGGTTGCCCCTGAATTGGTAATTTTAAGGAAATTTTGGCTTTTTTGTTATTATCTTGAATATTATTATAGATAGAGATAAACTGTAAACAGCAATAATTTTCAACAAAGTAAGACCTAAAAATAAGTCAACATGACCAAAATGGTCAATTGACCCCCTAAGGAGTTATTGCCCTTTATGGTAAATTTTAACAATTTTCATAAAATTTGTAAGTTTTTACTTACATTTTCCACTGAAACTACTGGGCCAAACCTAATTAATAGGGATAATTGTACGCAGCAAGATTGTTCAGTAAAGTAAGATCTACAAAACATCACCATCACCAAAACTCAATTTTGTCATGAATTCATCTGTGTCCTCTGTTGAATATTCACATAGACGAAGGTGAGCGACACAGGCTCTTTAGAGCCTCTAGTTTGTTATTATCTTGAATATTATTATAGATATATATAAGAAGAAGTCTTAAAAGCTGTACATGTATTTCATGCTTATCTTTGAAAAGCAGCAGGAAGAGTTGATATTCCTGCTGAGGTCCTGACAAACGTTATTAGAACTTCTAATAAAAGATCCAACTATAAAGACCTTGAATCAGGGCCGTAACTACAATGAGGCAGACGAGGCAATTGCTGGCAAAAAAAAATAATAAGGGAAAAAAAGAAAATGGAGAAAGTTAGGCATGCATGCAGAGGGTAGAACACATCCTTGCATTTTAACATCAAGAATTAAGTAATGCATACTTCGAATAGTAATTTATGTTGACGTGCAGCTTCTGTACTTTTATTTCAACGTAAGGTATCAATATCTCTGTATCTGATTACCATCGCCAGTAAACCGGCATTTGGTTCTGTAATTATTTATTTCCCGTGAAAATGAATTATTGATAATGGATATTTCCAACATTATCAGTCATGTTGTCAGTTCGCAAAGTAAATCAAAATTAAAATAGTTTGAATTCTTCACCTTGCTCAGTTAATATTATTAAAGAAGCATTCACAGATCACACATGAATACCTAAACACCCCACAATTTGTATGTAGTTCTCTTTCAAATAAAATGAAGATTTGAGGCATTTTCAAATGTTTTGCTGCAAACCTGGCTGCTATTCGAAAACAAAACATTTATTTTGGATGGATGGAGGATTTGTTTGGTTTAACGGCAAGTACATGAAGTAGGCTTTCTTTTAGCTATATATAGAGAGCAAGTTACAAAATGTATGTGATTATTCCATTCAAATGTTAAACGGACAGGACAAGACCTTGGCAGAATGACAATTTGATTGCTTGATACTTTGAATTTCCATGGAGTATTGTGGGAATACTTTGGGCTTGTGAAATAAAGACGGTCACACAATTAACCATGGTAAAGGTGACTAGAGAGTATTTAATTTGTATCATTATTGATTCGGGTGTAATAAAATTGAGAATGGAAATGTGGAATGTGTCAAAGAGACAACAACCCGACCGAAGAGCAGAAAACAGCCGAAGGCCACCAATGGGTCTTCAGTACAGCGAGAAAATCCCGAATCCGGAGGCGTGCTTCAGCTGGCCCCTAAACAATAATGTGTACTACATGTAGTTCAGTGATAATGGACGTCATACTATAAAACTCTGAAATATATAAATGAACTAAAAATTAAACATGTTTTTTGATATCTCAACCCTCCCCTATACCTCTAGCCAATGTACATTGTAAGAAAAACAAACACACAGCAATACGCACATGCATTTATCATGTTTATAGAATTAGCAAAAAAAATTAATTATTCAATTCAAAGAAAGTAGTCAGACGATGGGATAATAGTGGCACAAGAAAGGTCAAACTAGCATTCACAGACAGTGACTAGGTTCCACTCTTTGCGCTTTATTAAAGTGTTATTGAAAATGTGTGTTATTTTTAATAAAACGTTGACCACACACACTTGTCCCGCATTTTCTACTATCAGACATATAACCTACTGTAAATTTTATATAATTGATGGTACAAAATTCGAGGCAAATATCTGTCAACCGGCTCTGATAGACTATTACAGTTCTTTATATGGTAAATATGAAACAAAACGATAAATATGATACAAACAACGGAGGTAACAAGATATATTTCGAACCATAAATTAATGTTACAATTTTCGGCCAGGGGGCCTCAATCGGCGGCTCCCGTTAAACCCCTGCCTCGTCTGTTCCCAAGGCCTAGTTACGGCCCTGTGAATTGTTTATTTAGAGCTAATTTCCTAATGCATGTAGAGCAAGACTTTCAGGTTAGCTTACTTACTTGCTTTGTTTGTATATTGTACAATTTTATTGGGATAACGTCCAATTAAATGTAAATATAATATATACAGGTTTAACTATGCCTATATATATTGTTTGAAGATGTCAAAGCTTGAGTTAAAAGTTTATACATTGTTATACAAACAAAGCAAGCAAGCCACCAAAGTTTTACTCTACAAGAATTAGGAAATTAGCTCTTAGTAAATTTTAATAGCTATGATTTTAATTGAATTAAGTGATTACGACCAGCCTTACTTTGGTTCACGATCATCAGACAATTGTTGAATAAACAAACCAATTACAAATGTATAGACTAATGATCATTATGGTAATTACATTATTATGTGTTCCAGTGGATTGTAAATATCTATTTATCTCTTCTATGTGTCGGAATTGAATATAAACTTTTCCCAATTGTATTCTGAGTTATCATGGTTATCATGGAAAATAACTTCATATTCATATACTGATATCGATGCTGCTTAACAAATTGTACAAATCACACTGATTACTCATTTTTGTATCGATTTAAAGTAATTCATCTGAATGTTTCTCTAAACATGCTAAAGGTAATATTAGGCATCCTTCACTTACCTGCTGTCACTATTCATCGATACTTTTTACAAATTCCATTTATACTGATTCAGATATGTCACCAAATCCGCCGAAGTTAATTATTCATTATTATTTTATTATAGGGCCGGATCAACTAGGGGTGGATAATAATAACTTGTACAAGTAGTACCCCTGACTGAATGTGTCAAGTTTGCAGCATTCTAGACACTTCAGCACCGAGACAAATCGTCACCAGCATGGTGACAGACATTATGTTCTCAACAACTTTGCTTTATATTTTAAAAATCACATTTTTCTAATACTGGATGTTGACTTGACAATGGTAAAACATGGACCAGAGACGGATATGTTAAATCTGTGTACGTTTTCAAAGCACGATTGCTTTTAAGAAGTTCTTCACAGTTATTTCTTCAGGAAAATACTCTAAATGAATGTAAGATAAAGGTATCAGTGATAATTTTAGCATTTTGGAAAATTTGTATGCATAATTAAACCTCACAGCTGTAAAACTGTCAGACAACTTCTTATGGGAGTTATTGCCCTTACACATGGAAATGACAAATGTTACCATTTTTTTTCCATTTTTATACGACCGCAAACAAATTTTTGTGGTCGTATATTGGTATGAAGTTGGCGTCGTCGTCGTTGTCGTCGTCGTCAGAAGACACATTGGTTTTCGCACTCTAACTTTAATTTAAGTGAATAGATCTCTATGAAATTTTACCATAAGGTTCAATACCACAACAGAAAGGTTGGGATTGATTTTGGGGATAATGGTACCAACAGTTAAGGAATTAGGGGTCAAAAAGGGGACAAAAAAAAACTTCCAGACATAACTTGTGTGTTAGTGTATGGATCTCTCTGACATTGTACCACAAGGTTCCATATCACAAAGGGAATGCTGGGATTGATTATGGGGGTAATTGCCTCAAAATTTTAGGAATTAGGGGCCAAAAAAGGGGCAAAAACAAGCATTTTTCTAGTTTCATGACAATAACTTGTGTGTAAGTGTATGTATCTTTCTGAAATTGTACTACAAGGTTCCATATCACAACACTACAAGGTTCCATATCACAACACTACAAGGTTCCATATCACAAAGGGAGAGCTGAAAATGAGTTTGGGGGTAATTGCCCACAACGTTTAGGAATAAGGGGCCAAAAATAAGAATTTTTCTAGTTTCCAGACAATAACTTGTGTTCAAGTGTATGGATCTCTCTGAAATTGTACTGCAATGTACCATACCACAAAGGGAAGGCTGGGATTGATTATGGGGTAATTGCCTAAACATATTAGGAATTAGGGGCCAAAAAGGGGCAAAAAACAAGCATTTTTCTAGTTTTAGGACAATTACTTGTGCGTAAGTGTATGGATCTTTATGAAATTGTACTACAAGGTTCCATATCACAAAGGGAAAGCTTGGTTTGAGTTTGGGGGTAATTGCCCTGAACGTTTAGGAATTTTGGGCCAAAAAGGGGCCTAAAAACAAGCATTTTTCTACTTTCAAGACAATAACTTGTGTTCAAGTGTATATATGGATCTCTCTGAAATTGTACTGCAAGGTACCATACCACAAAGGGAAGGCTGAGATTGAGTTTGGGGGTGATGAATCATAAGGGGGTTCAAAAAATTTGGGGGAGGGATTTTTTTTTCCTTTTTTTCCATTTTTTTTCTTTAAAATTTTCCATTTTAAATTGGTTATTTCTGATTTATATATAAAAGCAAATAATAATGATATGGTTTGAATAGGCAAATTAAAAATATTTTTAAGTTCTTAGACCACATTCATTCTGTGTCAGAAACCTATGCTGTGTCAAATATTTAATCACAATCCAAATTCAGTGCTGTATCAAGCTTATAATGAATGTTGTGTCCATACTTGCCCCAACTGTTCAGGGTTCGACCTCTGTGGTCGTTTCAAGCTGCACCCAGCGGAGCATTTTATTTACATTTATAAGTTTTCATTATTTACCGGCCCTCATTAAAATTCAAATATCTGTAATTGGGAGATATCTGTATTGTATTTTAAGCTTGGCCTTCGTGAAACGTAGATTTGACTGTCACAAATTGAGTTTACCTAGCAACGAAATACAATACAGATATCTCCATTCTAATGCAACATCTTAAAATAAATTCCATTTGATAAATATTTTGGCTTACTTCCCAAAGTTGGTTTCCGTCCTCTAACTTTAGTTTGCCTCAACCAAATGTTATAAAACTTCTACAAAAGGCTTATTACCACAAAACACAGATCAAGTTTAAATTTCAGTGGCGTCACTTAAACCGTTCTAGAGTTATGCCCCTTTACAAATGGAAAAATTGCTGAATTTTTCATTCCCGCTCTCTAGTTTAGGAGGGGCCTCAGTGGCCGAGTGGTCTAAGTAGTTACTACTGTAATCACTAGCCAGTCAACACTGAGGTTGTGAGTTCGAACCCCGCTTGTGCGGGTGCACTGGACTCCAATCTAAATTGACTAGGATTGTCAGTTTTCCTATCACAGGTCGGTGGTTTTCTCCTGGCACTCCGGCTCCCTCCACCAATAAAAATTGGCCCAAAAGCGGTGCTTAAAAGTGGCGTTAAAACACCAAAAATCAAATCAAATCTAGTTTAGGTTGCCTCAACCAAATGTTATGAAACTTATTCACAATGCTTATTACCACAAAACACAGATCAAGTTTGAGTTTCGGTAGTGTCACTTTTACTGTTCTAGAGTTATGCCCCTTTACAAATGGAAAAAATACTAGTTTTCATTTCCATTCCCTAACTAAAGTTAGCCTCAACCAAATGTTATGAAACTTATACACAATGCTTAATACCACAAAATACAGATCAAGTTTGAATTTTGGTGGTGTCACTTTTACTGTTCTAAAGTTATGCCCCTTTACAAATGGAATAATTGCTGAATTTTTTGTTTCCGTTCTCTACCTTCAGTTTGCCTCAACGAAATGTTATAAAACTTATACACAATACATATAACCACAAAACTCAGATCAAGTACAAATTTGAGTAGCGTCACTTTTACTGTTCTTCAGTTATGTCCCTTTCAAGGTTACCGCTGGCGTTCACCATTTTCGCATTTTGCAAAAAAATAAAAATTGTGGCGATTAAAATTCATCATTTGCGAAAGAATTTGGCGAAAGAAATATATATAATGATTTGATTTCATCCATTTTATTTATTTTTCGTTTTGGCGACGCACGTGTTTCAAGCATATTTTTACGTCTCAACTTTTTCATTTACGATGGTCCGGAAAAGAAAACTGTCGTTATGAAGAAATATATTCAACAGGTTGGGAACAACTCCTCAAATAAGTAACCCTTCAATGTAATGACTATCCCTTAAATCAGGGATCAATTTCAAGTGATAAAAAAAAAATGTTTTGTTGTAAAAACCACTTTTTAGTACAAAAGGGCACATATTCATATCATTTGAAGAAACTTTTCCCAAAGAACTATACAACTATCTGGTATTATATGGTCAAAACATGTCCAAGAATTTTGTAATATTCCTGGACTTATACATCATGTACATGTATCTTCTTTATTTTAAAAAATAAGTGGACCCCTCTTTAAGAAAAGTTGTTCCAAATATAATGAATTTTTCCCCGTTTAAGTTAAAAAAAAGCTAAATTTTTCTTTTTACTTTTCTACAACAGCAAAATGATCCCTTGTCTGAGGGACAGTCCCTTATTTAAGGGATATCCCACATTTGGAGGGTTGTTCCAAACCTGTTGAAAAGTAAGAAAAGTCTCTGCCTTTAGTCTTTATCCTTCAACTGGAAGGGAAATGTATATCCGATAAACTTTTGAAGTCAAAATTATGATGTCTATATTGCTATTTTTATAGTATCTTTTAAAAAGTAAATGGGGGGGGGGGGGGTTAGAAAGAAGGAACATTTTAAACGAAAAATATATTTATGTAAGTTGGCGAAAAAAATAATTGACTCGGGGAAACCCTGCCCTTTATAACTTTATATGATATGCTAGCGGGGGCATCATCTGTGTCCCATAGACATATTCCCCATTTATTTGATTTTGCATATATATATGTACAGGTACGACTCAAATAGACACCAAGTCTGACTTAATAATAGATTATAGAACAAGTTTCCAAATCGACAGCAGATTCTATGCACCTCTAATCAGTGTCCAGTTCTTATATAAATAATTAGGATTTTTTTTTCAGAGTTATGATACATCATATTGAAGCTGGAAGACATGACTTTCAAAATGACCTAAAAGAAATACTTCGTGATTTGTTGTTGACTTCTAGAACAGTGGAAGAAATGAGGTTCACAACAATGCTGGAGAAGTTTTGCAGAATGTGTAACCTAAAGGGAAGGTAAATTCTTTAAAAAATATGGTGAAAATAAATTTTGACCATTACTATCATGACTATTGACAAGACTGTTTCTTTAACCACTTTGTGCTTAACCTTAACATACTGCAGAATGAGGACTGACTTTTCAGGGTTTTTTTCACATTGCTGGACTATTGTGTTACAATACATGTACATACATGTAAAACCAGTAAGATATTGTTTTTTTTAAATTGAGAATAGCAGCTAAGATTCCTTACGAACATCTTGCTACAACAAGAAATGAAACAACATGAGCAAGCTTAATTAGTGGAATGAAAATGTTATTTCTTTAAAATTTTGAAATTCAGACAGACATGATACAATGTATATGTAACACTTCCAAAAGTGTCAATCTCCCCAACAATGCCCAAACATGTCCTCAAAATCCTAAATGATCCAAACGTGTTCAATTATTATTATTTGCAAAGCGTGTCCGCTTTAAAACACCAGAACATCTCAAAACTTTTAGCAATAATATGTCCTCAGTAAAGGCAATAACTTTTATGGCAATTTAATAATTTTTGAAAACATGATTAAAGACGTCTGGTTTTGGTTGCAGGATTCTAAAACAGATCAAACGACATCTGGAGGAAATAAAGGTATTCTGTTTGGTAAAGACCAATGCCCAAGACATGGAACATTATCCTGTCTATCCACAGTGAAAGATGATATCAATGACTTCTGCTTTCAAATAGACACCAGATAAGAATAAGAATGGCACAATAAAAATGCGTTTTGCTTGCAGTGGTTTTATTGATTCAGCCATGCTAAGTTGAAGACATATCATGAAACTTATAATGTGTTTTTATGATTTGTGGAATCTTTCTACACCATTTTAATCATGTTAATCATCAACTGCCAACTTTTGACATTTTATTTGCCCTTGAATTTAGAAAAGATTGGACGAACAACCCTTTTATTTTAGATATACACTTGCATATAGTTCCTTTGTAAATCAAAATTTATAATGATTTACTATTTATGAATTATTTTGAAAAAGTATTTTTACATCAATTGAATCAGTTGATAAGAATTTTGTTTTATATAAGTATCTTATGCTTGTGTAAGTTGTTATTCAACGAAATTTGGGTCAACATGTGTATTAATAGATCTAAGTTGATTCCCACACTTTTTTGAAATGGTATAACTCCAATTCTTTCAATTGGCAAGTAAGAGTCAGTATGATTATCAAATGTCATGATTTTCAAATAATTACACTCAAAGGTGTAAGTATTAATTGGAAACAACCCCAGTCTTAATTCACCACAGTTAATATCTCATGACCTGTTGTACCACCATTTATTAAAAAAAAATCTGACAGAGTCTAAAATTGACATATCAATATGTAAATATATCAATATTTGCATCAATATTGTGAAATTCCCTACATTTGGACAATTACACAGAAATTTTATAGTAAGATTGGAAATGAAAAGAGAAAAAAAAAGTATGGTTAGAAGAATATCAGACTAGCTATGAATATGGCTGGATCACAACATTGACAATGCTTTGATTAGCATAAGTTTGTGCAACGCGGTTTGTTAATTTGCAACGCATAATTTAACTCTTGGTTGCTTAGTGGCAAATATGTCATGCATACTTAGAATGAACATAAAAATTGTAATTGATTAGTTTTGTACAGTTAAATTTATCGTTTATTAATTATAAGTGAACTTTTTTTGCACAAATATACCCCAGTGATGCCAAACGTTAAATATCTTAATAATATAGGAGGGTATCGCATGGCCTGCTTCCTACATAAATGGTATCTGGGCTATTATCATGATTATATAGTTACTGTCCCATTTTAACAACAACAAAACAAAACTACTGTTCCTTTATTAATATTGATTGGATTTGTAAACAACATATATGTGAATACGAATCAATATTTAATAATGCTCGACAGGTTTAAGTGATTTAAAAATATTGACACGATAAGCATTCATAAACAATGGATGTTTTCACTTCATATAGACACATTTTGGTATGTTTTTTAAGTGGACAACAACAACAACAACAACAACAATACTTTATTTTAAGAGGGTTACACAGTTAGCTATATAACTAATCTTCCCTGAGGCCCTCATCATGAGAAATCAAACAAAATGCAAACATATACATTGCATACATTAGTATAAAAAGTCAAGTATGATAATAATGTTTAATACAACTTGATAAAATGTGATGAAAAAAATAAACATGATGACATGATCAGTTTTTAATATTATTGATATAGCTAGGTTGATTTCAATAAATGATCTGTTATTTTGTATTTGAAAGAATTAACATTTGTAATATTTCTTAACGGTATTGGCAAATTATTCCACAAGAATGGTCCAGAATACATAAAAGATTTTTTGAACAATTCTGTTTTTGGTTTAGGGAGTATGAGGTTTCCTTGAACAGCATTTCTCAAGGGGTATGGATTTCTGTCTGAAACATAATGAAACTTGTTAGTAAGATATGATGGGGCATCATTTTTAATGCACTTAAATGTCATCACTAACTTATGATATTTTATTCTCTGTTCAACTGTCATCTAGTTTAAATGTTTGAATAAGGGTGCAGAAGGAGCGAATGGGTCTGTTTCTAGTATTAATCTAGCAGCCCTCTTTTGTAATTTTAATATCCTTTTTAAACCCTCACTGCTACAACTACTCCACACTATACAACAATAATCAATTAGTGGCAAGATATAACCATTATAGAATAATTTTCTGCAGTCTAGATTTAGAAATTTTTTAATCTTTAATAGTAGATATAGTCTAGATGATATTTTTGAGCAGATCACATCAATTTGGTTTGTCCATGTGAGGGAAGGGTCAATTTTAATGCCTAAAAGACTTTCACATGTGGAAGATTGTATCACTTGATTGTTAATAGTTAAACAACTCTCATTGTAATGTGGCATTGCTCTTTGCTTCGTTCCAATAATCATATATTTTGTTTTATTTTTATTGATGAACATATTGTTATCATTGCACCATTCCTCTACACCATGTAAATCTTCTTGTACCTTTGACTGTAGAGTTTGATAACAATTACCAGAAAGATGTAAAGTTGAATCATCGGCATATAAATCAGTGCAACAATTTTGCATATAAATAGGAAGGTCGTTTATGTATAATATAAACAGAAGGGGGCCTAATATGGAGCCTTGGGGGACACCATACTTGATATAAAGTTTTTCAGAATGAGCATTACCAATTTGTACTTGTTGAGTTCTTTCATTCAAATATGATTTAAAAAAAGAAACAGCAGTATTATCAAATCCATAAATTTCAAGTTTTTTACAGAGAATATCATGATCTACTACATCAAAAGCTTTCTTAAAATCCAACAGGACTGCTAAGTTGATATTACCATCATTCATATCCTGTATCCATTTATCTATGATATTGATAAGGGCAGTTTGGCAAGAGTGTTCTTGTCGAAACCCAGACTGTGCTGGGTGTAAAAGATCTAATCTTTTTAGGTAGTCATACAAATGTTTTGAAACATGCTTTTCTAAAAGTTTTGATAAAACGGGAAGTACAGAAATTGGTCTATAATTTGTTGCCATGAATTTTTCACCAGCTTTAAAAACAGGGGTTACTCTTGCATTCTTTAGAACACTGGGTAATGTACTTGTATCTATTATTCTGTTAAAAATGTAAGTTAAAGATGACGTTATGAAAGGAGCACTCAATTTTAAAATTTTTGGTCCTATGTTATCAGATCCGGTGGATTTATTAATGTCAAGTTTGATCATCTCATTAAATAGACCATTTATTGTGACTGGTGGAATTGAAAATTTTACTTGTTCTGACTTAGTAAATTTCTTTTGTACAAATTGATTTAATTTTGCATAATCATGAGTTTTGCTCATACATCTGTCAGTCCTCAGGTTTTCAACACAAGATGTAAAAAACTTATTACTGTGCTTATCCAGTGACCTTTGGGGTATCACAATAGCAATGGCCAAAACAGTTTACCAAATTGCAGTTAGATTTCTTCTCCAACTAACTGATCAACTGGTAAAATGTTTTAGCAGATTGCTCAAGTGAAATGTTGTTAGTATGAAGTGAGTGCTGTGAAATCAAAAGTAATACTTACCATCCAGATCCAGTTAGTTGATACCTTTGTCAATTGTTTCAAACACAAAAATGACTTACTATAGTATGAGTCACTGAATAAGAAGGTCTAATTTTGACATGGAAACTTCTATCATGAATATTATTATAGATAGAGATAAACTGTAAACAGCAATAATGTTCAACAAAGACAGATCTACAAATAAGTCAACTTTACCAAAATGGTCAGTTGACCCCTTAAGGAGTTATTGCCCTTTATAGTCAATTTTTAACCATTTTTCGTAAATTTTTGTAATCTTTTACAAAAATCTTCTCCTCTGAAACTACTTAGACAAATTTAACCAAACTTGTCCACAATCATCATAAGGGTAACTCGTTTCAAAAATGTGTTTGATGACCCCGCCCGCGAACCAAGATGGCTGACATGGCTAAAAAATAGTACATAGGGTAAAATGCAGTTTTTGGCTCATATCTCTGAAACCAAAGCATTTAGAGCAAATCTTGCAGGATAAAATTGTTCATTAGGTCAGGATCTATCTGCCCTGAAATTTTCAGACCAATCAGGCAACACGTTGTTGGGTTGCTGCCCCTGAATTGGTAATTTTAAGAAAATTTTGCAGCTTTTGGTTATTATCGTGAATATTATTATAGATAGAGATAAACTGTAAACAGTAATAATGTACTGCAAAGTAAGATCTACAAATAAGTCAACATGACCAAAATTGTCAATTGACCCCTAAAGGAGTTATTGCCCTTTATAGTCATTTTTTTACAATTTTCATAAATTTTGTAAATTTTTGTAATTTTTTACAAAATATTTTCCACTGTAACTACTGGGCCAAGTTCATTATAGATAGAGATAATTGTAAGCAGCAAGAATGTTCAGTAAAGTAAGATCTACAAACACATCACCATCACCAAAACACAATTTTGTCATGAATCCATCTGTGTCCTTTGTTTAATATGCACATAGACCATGGTGAGGGACACAGGCTCTTTAGAGCCTCTATTTATGGTTGTGTAACCAATGAAAGGCAAATATTTCATACAAGAATAGAAGCCAAATATTTCATTGGATTACAGTTTATGTTAAGGAAAATTTTACCCCAAATTGTACCTTGTCCTATAAACATTAAGGAAGATCAAAATCAGTGACAAGAAAAGCATGAACAAAAAACCTCACAAAAATATTTAGCCCTTGACATATTTAAAATCCATGAAATATTGTAACCACCTTAAATAACTGATTAAAACAAGATCGCAATCGATTGACTCGACCTAAATTATCAAATCCTGGTACCCTGTATATGAAAATGATGAAAGGTTAATTTTGAAAATGGTTCTTTTTGTAGTATAGGATTGGTCGAGGAAACCATGATCAAGGATGTACGTGTTGTGGCAGTTCCAGACTTAACTTTCATAATTTCATCAAATAAAATGCTTGATGTAACGGATGTAACACAGATACAGATAATGACAGTTGCAGAGGTACTTCTTCATATATAAATAAAGTAAAAAAATTTCAGGCTTGTGTGTCAACAATTAATTTTCATTTCCAATGTATGCAGATTTCTTAAGTCTAGTCTTGTAAGTGCTCTCCTGTGTACTATTCTTGCCAAATATTTAAAGAATTTATATCGAAGGTTTATATCAGATGGCTTAAAATTTCTCCACTGATTTTTTTCAAAAAACTAAAATCCATGAACATGTACCATGAAAATATAAACTATGTATCAGATATCAGAATGCAATTTTTACTCAACTGGCCCAAAGGGCCAAGTGAGCTTTTCTCATCACTTGGCGTCCATCGTCGTCGTCGTCCCTTAACTTTTACAAAAATCATCTCCTCTGAAACTACTGGTCCAAATTAAAGCAAACTTTGCCTAAATCATCCTTAGGGTATCTAGTTATAAAAAAACTATCCGATGACCCCGCCCATCAACCAAGATGGCCACCATGGCTAAAAATAGAACATGGGTGTAAAATGCAGTTTTTGGCTTATATCTCTGAAACTAAAGCATTTAGAGCAAATCTGACATGGGGGTGAATATGTTCATCAGGCCAAGATCTATCTGCCCTGAAATTTTCAGATGCATCAGACAATCCGTTGTTGGGTTGCTGCCTCTGAATTTGTAATTTTAAGGAAATTTTGCAGTTTTTGGTTATTATCTTGAATATTATAATAGATCAGTCAGGGCCATTACTTAAACAAGTAACAATTAAAATTACCTATACAAGTAATGTTGAAAACGAGGCTAATTTAAATATAACTTATATAAGTTATTTTTCTAAATATTATTTTTATAGGTGTTTAAGAATACAGATTTTACTAGCTTTAAATAATTTTCACAGTTATCTGGTTATTTTTCCCTTGATATATAAAAACTAATTCTTCAGAAACACTAATTAACTTTCCAACGCACTTATCTTTCATAACGATGCTTCTGGGTCAAAGATTGGTCTCTTGGGACTATTAAATTATCATTTTCCTCTAAAATCTTGAAGGTAGACTGATATAAATAGATTGATACTTGTGAATTAATTAAGACCTGAAGTTATTTATAATTTGTAACCTAATTCAATTATGTGCCTTTAATAGGTAAGTGTAATTGCTATTTTTTTTCAAAAATGTTAAAAATAACTTATTCAAATAATATTTTTGTCATTATTTTCAAAGTAACCCTTTATCTCTATACTCCTCTCAAATCTGATAAATTCTTTATTTTATCATATAAAATGGTGTTTTAAAAATCATGAAAACTACATTTAGTCTATGTTTCTATTGAAAATTAAAATAACTCTATTAAGTAATTTTATTATTTTTAAAATAAAAAATTACTTATATATTAGGTAATTAAAAAAAATAACTTGTTTAAGTAACGCCCCTGACTGATAGATAGAGATAAACTGTAAACAGAAAAATTGTTCAGCAAAGTCATGAAAGTAAGCTCTACAAATAAGTCAAACATGACAAAAATTGTCAATTCACCCCAAAAAGAGTTATTGCCCTTTAAAGTCATTTTTTCACAATTTTTCGTAAATTTTTATACGACCGCAAAAAAAATTTGTGGTCGTATATATATATATATATATTGGTATGACGTCGTCGTCGTCCGAAGACCGATTGGTTTTCGCACTCTAACTTTAGTTTAAGTGAATGGATCTCTATGAAATTTTACCATAAGGTTCAATACCACAAAAGGAAGGTTGGGATTGATTTTGGGGATTATGGTACCAACAGTTAAGGAATTAGGGGCCAAAAATAAGCATTTTTGTAACTCCCTGACATAACTTGTGTGTTAGTGTATGGATCTCTCTTGAAATTGTACCAAAAGGTTCCATATCACAAAGGGAATGTTTGGATTGATTTTGGGGGTAATTGCCTTAAAATTTTAGGAATTAGGGGCTAAAAAAGGGGCAAAAAACAAGCATTTTTCTAGTTTCATGACAATAACTTGTGTGTAAGTGTATGGATCTTTCTGAAATTGTACTGCAAGGGTCCATATTACAAAGGGAAAGCTGGAATTGAGTTTGGGGGTAATTTCCCAAAACGTTTAGGAATAAGGGGCCAAAAATGGGCCAAAAATAAGCATTTTTCTAGTTTCCAGACAATAACTTGTGCAAGTGTATGTATCTCTCTGAAATTGTACTGGAAGGTTCCATATCACAAAGGGAATGTTTGGATTGATTTTGGGGGTAATTGCCTCAAAATTTTAGGAATTAGGGGCCAAAAAAGGGGCAAAAAACAAGCATTTTTCTAGTTTCATGACAATAACTTGTGTGTAAGTCTATGGATCTTTCTGAAATTGTACTACAAGGTTCCATATCACAAAGGGAAAGCTGGAATTGAGTTTGGGGGTAATTGCCCAAATGTTTAAGAAAAGGGGGCCAAAAATAAGCATTTTCCTAGTTTCCAGACAATAACTTGTGTTCAAGTTATGGATCTCTCTGAAATAATACTGCAAGGTACCATACCACAAAGGGAAGGCTGGGATTGATTTTGGGGGTAATTGCTTCAAAATTTTAGAAATTAGGGGCCAAAAAGGGTAAAAAAACAAGAATTTTTCTAGAGTCAGGACAATAACTTGTGTGTAAGTGTATGGATCTTTATGAAATTGTACTACAAGGTTCCATATCACAAAGGGAAAGCTGGGTTTGAGTTTGGGGGTAATTGCTTTAAATGTTTAGGAATATGGGGCCAAAAAGGGGCCAAAAAAACAAGCATTTTTCTAGTTTCCAGACAATAACTTGTGTTCAGGTGTATAGATCTCTATGAAATTGTACTGCAAGGTACCATACCACAAAGGGAAGGCTGGGATTGAGTTTGGGGGTGATGAATCATAAGGGGGTTCACAAAATAAGGGGGGGGGATTTTTTTTTACTTTTTTTTACTTTAAAATTTTCCATTTTAAATTGGTTATTTCTGATTTATATATAAAAGCAAATGATAATGATATGGTTTGAATAGGTAAATTAAAAAATTTTTTAGTTCTTAGAGCACATTCTGTGTCAGAAACCTATGCTATGTCAAATATTTAATCACAATCCAAATTCAGTGCTGTATCAAGCTTGAATGTTGTGTCCATACTTGCCCCAACTGTTCAGGGTTCGACCTCTGCGGTCGTATCAAGCTGCGCCCAGCGGAGCATTTTATTGTAGTCTTTTACAAAAATCTCCTCTGAAACTACTGTGCCAAATTAAACCAAACTTGGCCTAAATTATGCTTAGGGTATCTTCTTTAAAAAATGTATCTGATGACTACACCCATTGACCAAGATGGCTGCCATGGCTAAAAATAGAACCTGGTGGTAAAATGCAGTTTTTGGCTTATATATCTGAAACTAAAGCATTTAGAGCAAATCTGAGAAGGAGTAAAATTGTTCATCAGGTACAAATCTTTCTGCCCTGAAATTTTCAAATGCATCAGACAACCTGTTGTTGGGTTGCTGCCCCTGAATTGTTAATTTTAAGGAAATTTTGCAGTTTTTATATGCCCGTTTACGGGTCGTATTATGGTATACCGTTGACCGTCTGTCCGTCAGTCCTTCGTCAACATGTCGGACATTAACTCAAAAAAACTTTAACCAATATGCATGAAACTTTGGTGAATTGTTTATATCTATTGACGTGAGCTCCCTTTCATTTTTTATAAATTTCAGAATTACCGTTTCCGAGTTTTGGGGTTTTATTCATATAACCAATTCCAAGTTCTTTGGCTACATTTATTCAGAAACCTATAATATGTCAAATATTTAATTACAATCCAAATTCAGACCTGTATCAAGCTTGAATATTGTGTCCATTTTTGCCCCAACTGTTCAGGGTTGGACCTCTGGGGGCGTATCCAGCTGCGCTCAGCGAAGCAGTTTATTGGTTATAACCTTGAATATTATAATAGAAAGAGATAAACTGTAAACAGCAAAGTAAGCTCTACAAATAAGTCACCATGATCAAAATTGTCAATTGACCACTTCAGGAGTTAATCTTCTACAAAAATTTTCTGCTCTGAAACTACTGGGCCAAGCTCATTATAGATAGAGATAACTGTAAGCAAGAATGTTTAGTAAAGTAAGTTCTACAAACAAGTCACTGACACAAAAACAGAGAGTTTTGTCATGAATTCTATTCTTGTCTTAAAAAATGTAGAGTGTCCTATGTTTAATATGCACTGCAACACATAGACCAAGGTGAGCAACACCGGCTCTTAAGAGCCTCTAGTTATTATTGCGATATTAAACCAGTCAAATTATTTGTATAAAGAAACCTTGCAATAATTTCTGAATGTACAGTAGTTATTAATTATGAATTAGTGGGTCCTATATGGTTTTCCTTGTTCTTAGGTTAAAGTTTCAACCAATGATTCATTAGTTGATCAAAAGATTCATGATACTAGACAAAAACCAGAGGCTATTGATAAGGAGACACTTCAAACTATGGATCCATCAAAGATAAGAGGATTTAGCCAACATGTTGGACAGCTGATCATTGGACTAGGCAATTCTTGCTTCATAAAACAATGTCTTGGCCTTTTGCTCCATGAGACAAAGGTAATGTTAATATATAGCTTATTGATTAAAATGTTTCGATCAACTCTTAAATGATCAATACTTTCAGTCCAGTAAAATTAATGATCCCTTTTGATAGATAAATGATATTTTCTATAAAATTGCATTACTATCAGTACAAATCAGTTTAGTTATTTGGATGCCCTGCCCCGATGTCATGGTCTAGCGACTTCGTATTAATTGTCAATGCTGCTGTCCCTCAAATTGTCTTTTTCAGAATTTTCTGCTGACAGCAAGACATTTCTCTGTGTCAGCAGTTTATTATACCCCACACAACAAATAAGGACTTACTATGTAGATGTGCATATCGACAGCAAATTACGATTTTTTTTTGTAGGAGTTATGCCCCTTTAACTTAGAATTTTGGCCAAAATATACTACTGCAACAGTTTGTCATCCCAACTTCTCTGAAACCACACAACAGAATTTCATGAAACTTTGTAGATAATAAGGACTTACTATGTACATGTGCATATCGACAGGAAATTACGATTTTTTTTTTTTGTAGCAGCTATGCCCCTTTTACTTAGAATTTTGGCCAAAATATACTACTGCAACAGTTTGTCATCCCAACTTCTCTGAAACCACACAACAGAATTTCATGAAACTTTGTAGATAATAAGGACTTACTATGTAGATGTGCATATCGACAGGAAATTACGATTTTTTTTTTTGTAGAAGTTATGCCCCTTTAACTTAAAATTTTGGCCAAAATATACTACTGCAACAGTTTGTCATCCCAACTTCTCTGAAACCACACAACAGAATTTCATGAAACTTTGTAGATAATAAGGACTTACTATGTAGATGTGCATATCGACAGGAAATTACGAATTTTTTTTTGTAGGAGTTATGCCCCTTTAACTTAGAATTTTGGCCAAAATATACTACTGCAACAGTTTGTCATCCCAACTTCTCTGAAACCACACAACAGAATTTCATGAAACTTTGTAGATAATAAGGACTTACTATGTAGATGTGCATATCGACAGGAAATTACGATTTTTTTTTTTGTAGAAGTTATGCCCCTTTAACTTAAAATTTTGGCCAAAATATACTACTGCAACAGTTTGTCATCCCAACTTCTCTGAAACCACACAACAGAATTTCATGAAACTTTGTAGATAATAAGGACTTACTATGTAGATGTGCATATCGACAGGAAATTACGAATTTTTTTTTGTAGGAGTTATGCCCCTTTAACTTAGAATTTTGGCCAAAATATACTACTGCAACAGTTTGTCATCCCAACTTCTCTGAAACCACACAACAGAATTTCATGAAACTTTGTAGATAATAAGGACTTACTATGTAGATGTGCATATCGGCAGGAAATTATGATTCAATTTTTATTGTAGGAGTTATGCCCCTTTAACTTAGAATTTTGGCCAAAATATACTACTGCAACAGTTTGTCATCGCAACTTCTCTGAAACCACACAACAAAATTTCATGACACTTTGTAGATAATAAGGACATACTAATATGTAGATGAGCTTATTGCAGGAAATTACGATTCAATTTTTTTTCTAGGAGTTATGCCCCTTAGAACTTTTTTGGCCCAATTATACTACTGCAACAGTTGAAACTTTGTAGTTTATGAGGACATTATATGTTAATTGTGCATATCCACAAGAAAATTTTTATCAGTTGACTTTTGTAGAGTTATGAGTCTTTGAACTTAGGAATCTGGTGAGATTTTGTTTGTTAAGTGACAATGTGGGGGTGTGGGGTATGTGAGGTTCTTTAATTTTTTTATTAAAATTATTTTTAGGGTTTCCCCTTAGCAAATCATGGACTTTGCAAGGGGGAGGGGTATCATTTTGTGGAGCAAGATCACTGGGTACTTCTACTTTTTTTCCAGTGTGCTATATTCACAAATATCAGAACTTTAAAGTGTCTTTTATACCATCTCTTGGGCAGGTAACAAGTAACTTTCTAGTGGTATACTAATTAAGTATAACTGATTTTTCTTTTCAGATACTGATAACATGCCTGTCTACATCACCCAGGTATTGTAATCATATCAAAGATAAATTAGGTCCAGAAGACAAAGCTACTCTGCATTTCATTGGACCTTATGATATATTAAAGGCAAGGGAGAGGAGCCAGCTGATAAAAGCTTTTCTACGTTTAGGAAACCGACAAAGATTAGGAATATCAAAAGTATAATCTGCCTTTTGTGTTACTAGAATCTGCTCACCCTATCAAAGCTAAAGTGAATACCAAAGTTGATTCATAGTAATGAATATAGAGGTGTAATACCACCAAATCATGGTACGTCACATCCGGTTGCATACGAAAGTAGGTCTTAAAAAATATTCCCTTGAATTTGACCGTTGTAGGTAATTAATTCTACATTTTATTGCAGTAAAACTATTTCTGTGTCATAAACATATGTCTTGGGTATTTCAAAACACCATTATTTTTTACCCGTTACCCGTTCTCTTCACCCTTGGCGGATAAAATTTCGGAAACACAAGGTAAGGATTTTTAACCGGATTTTTGTGACAAAAATGTCGGTTATTGATTTGGGGATGCTCGGGGGTGGGCAGGCGGGCGGCAATCAAATGTTGTCCGTGCACTAACTCATGAACCATTCAACCAAAGCTTTTCAAATTTTAATATGTTGTTACTGATGACAAAATAGAGTTCAAGTTCAATAATGACGATTTTGACTTTTACCGTTCAAGAGTTATGGCTCTTGAAAGATCGTAAAATGGTGTTTCCATTCACGTTGTTGCATTTACTCACAAACCATTCAATCTAAGCTTTTCAAATTTTAATATGCTGATACTGATGACAAAATAGAGGTCAAATTTGATATTGACGATTTTCACTTTCACCAATCATCAGTAATGGTTCTTGTGATATTGCCAGGACACAAATAAATGCTAATAAATCTGGTTTGCTGTCGTTGTGACAGCCTCTTGTTATTGGTTGCAGTCGAAACTCGCTGCATCCAATCAAAAAGCGCCTATAACATGAACACGTGTAAATGTAAGACGTGTTTGTAAACAGTTGCCACATGTTTATTGTGCAACAAGTCTTTACATCCCTAAACATATGAAAATATTAATTGACAACTTGAAGGTTTTTAATCAACTATTAGAAGTTCCTGTGTGTATGTCTCATGCACAAATGCATGAATGTTGACATATATTTTTCGTTTCCGGCTTTACCAAGTGTGTAGAATCTACATGTTTTTACCTCCAAATTGAAGAGTTCAAGTTCTACCATTGGTCAAGAATAATGTATTTGGAATGGGTGTGACTTTAATCTTCCAATAGATGGCGCAACATTGTTATCACAAATCTTGACTCAATCCACCAAGGGTGAAGAGAACGGGTGTTGATGGTAACCTTTGGCTAGCGAAGATAATGAACTAGGCGTTTTCACTAATTAAAAGGAAAATAATGTCAACATTGAAATTGTCATCTTCGTCATCGTCTGAATACTTTTAGTTTTCGCACTCTAACTTTAGTAACAGTGAATAGAAATCTATGAAATTTTAACACAAGGTTTATGACCACAAAAGGAAGGTTGGAGTGATTTTGGGAGTTTTGGTCCCAAGATTTTAGGAATAAGGGGCCAAAAAAGGGCCCAAATAAGCATTAATCTTCGTTTTCGCACAATAACTTTAGTATAAGTAAATAGAAATCAATGAAATTTAAACACAAGGTTTATGACCACAAAAGGAAGGTTGGGATTGATTTTGGGAGTTTTGGTCCCAAGATTTTAAGAATTAGGGGCCAAAAAAGGCCCAAATAAGCATTTTCTTGGTATTCGCACTATAACTTTAGTTTAAGTAAATAGAAATCCATAGTTGAAAGCAAGCTATGAAAGACCCTAATCTGATAAAAAGTAAAACCAAACAATAACCAGAAACATATGTATTAGACAAGTGCAACCACTGAATTACAGTCTTGTTACCTTGAGACAGTAAAAAAAACATAACCTCGGAATTAAAGTCTCCTGAATTTGAACAGGGTTCAACCCTCCTCTAAGCCAGGACAGTGGTTTAACATCATCACAAAATTAAACTAAAACACTAGAGACATAAAGTACTGATCTATGAGTACTCACAGTTACTGCAAGCTAGTTTCCAATTAATTGCAGCAACAACTAATGAATGAATCATGTTTGCAGACTAAAATATCAATTAGTACTGTGACTACTATTTTAATAATATATGTGAAAAGATGTCAAATGCAGTCTTTTTTTAAATGTATTGGTTAAATTTCACAAGTTAGTCATTGTTTAAAATTATTTGTTCCAATTATTGAAAGAATGCACCCATTTTGTGAAATAAGGATTATATCTTCATGATCTTGTCAATGAAGAACTTGTGTCAAATGCATTCCTGATTACAAAATTAATATTATTACCAATCATATCTGAGTATATAAAAATCCAAAATTTAAAACCTACCACAAACACATTATGTCCACTCTATTTTGTTTATTTGCTTAAGCTATATCAAATGGTGTCTGCCATGTTGGATTGTAGCAGAAAACTATCTGCCTAGATTTTTAAAGAAATGTGCAATTTTTTAAAAGAAGAATGTTTAATTCATTCCTTAAACTTTTTCTAAATGAAGAACATGGTGTCTTCTGTCATGTTTTTTACAAATACAGAAATTTAAGTTAATTATGTATGCACTTTTTGCTTTTAGGTCTATCAACAAGTGCAAACCATCTTGAATAGTGTAAACTCGAAACAAATGTATTGAATTTTACTAATGGAAGTAAAAAATGTTTTAATTTTTTCAATTATATTATCTTACTGGGTTTTACTGTGAGTTTTAAGTTTGCTTGTGAGCAGGACAATGAAATAAATCTACACTACCAAGAAATTGTATCTTAAACTTAATAAAATCAACATGGACTAATCTAGTATCTAGAAGACCAATGTAGATTCGATATCGATACACGACTTTTCGTATGCATGTTGTTTTGTCCACATGGCCTGAATCCTCTTTCTTGAAAATTGATGACTGAAGTTGGCTGTAACCAATTCTCATATAATCTGAAGAATGATTGTAGGTTTAAATTAATAGGCAGCAACTTTTAAAAATCAATGTAAGTGTGTTAGCCATATTAGGTGAGGTCTTATTTTAGCATAAATCAATACTTCAGTCTGTGTTAATACAAAGATGTATTTATATTTTTACATGTGGTATTCCTATCGAATGAATTTTTGAGTTACTTGCATTTGAGATATATTTATTTAAGACTATTGGATCACACATTTTTATGCTTCCTTTGCAGTTCATCTTATACATTGTTATATTAAGTCTTTTGTTTGATTGAACACATGACAAATCTTTATTTAATTTATTATAACTTTTCATGTGGTTTTATTATTTGAGTTTGATTGTCAAGTTATAGAAATTGTGTTTCTCATAAGAAGTCATATGTATATGTGTAATCTGGAGCGTTTTGACAACATAAATGTATTTAGCAGACTTTTAAAACCTGTTTTCTTTCATCCTGATGTCCTTATTCTCAATTTAAACGCACAATTAATGTGTTTATGTGAAAAAAAATCAAATAAGCAACTCGCTCTCACCCTCTTACACAACCTAACAAAGAAATAGAGTTTAGAGCATTTCTGACATAGGATAAAATTGTTTTTCAGGTCAAGATTATCTACAAACGTAACAACACATTGTTTGGTTGCTGCCCCTATAATGTAATTTTAAGGAACACCGATTTTTGCATTTTTTTATGTTGTTTATTGACGACAAACCATTTTCTATATTTGAAAATGCCTGTACCAAGTCAGGAATATGACAGTTCTTGTCCATTCGTTTTTGATGCGTTTTGTCATTTGATTTTGCCATGTGATTATGGACTTTCTGATTAGATTTTCCTCTTGAGTTCAGTATTTTTGTGATGTTGCTTTTTGGTATGATATATACTTTTTATACTGACAATGTAGACAAAGGTGTATTCCCCTTTACTATTTTTGAATTATTGGCTTCTAAACACTAATTCACTGATATTTTCCAATATCTACCAGGCCTCTTGTTTCAATTTCATCAACCTTGCAGTGCAAATGGAGTGGGAAACAAAAATCAAACATTCACTGATAGGTAAATACTAGTAGAAAAAATGTTTCTTAAAGAATAAATTTAATACAACAAATCATCTGTAAAGTGATCCACATGCTCTGTGTTGATTTTTTTTTTTATCAAAGTCAAGATTTGGTAAAATTTAGTAACAAACTCATAAGTAAATAAGCCTGCAATTAACAACCACTGAATGATATATTTATTTTTGAAAACACATTATAGAATCATAATCAATTTTAAAATGTAACATACTGGACTTAGATAAGTATATATTAAGTTCAATAATTTTAATAACATTTGAATGACATGAGATATTTTCCTGAATTTAGGTAGATTTTTGTTGTCGGAATATTTGAGATAGCATAAGCTGGCAAGAACTTTTTTGGTGTAGCTGTGATGAAAAATTGTAATTTTCATTTATGTGTTTATTATGTAGATGCATTTCCATTTCATGGACTTATACACTTCAGTCAACATGATAACTTATGCAAATCTATTCTGTTTATACATTGTACAAAAACATTTTACATTTAATTGATGCCAGTTTATTATTATATCATTATTTTTCTTTGAATAAGCTTATACATATAAACTATATTTATTGAAGTTGAATGAACTTATTTATATACACAATGAATTTATGGATTAAGATAAATTTGTAATTTTTGAATAAGCACTTATTACGTAGAACCAAATTCAAATTTTCAAACAACTTTTCTAGTCTAGAAGTTAGGGAAGACCATTTGACTTGAAAAAAAGGGGAATGGATTTTTCGACAATTTGTTTTTTTTTAAATGGAGTCATGCAGATGATTATATATATAAGATGAACTAGAGGCTTTGAAGGCCATGTGTCATTCGTCTATATCTACTTGCATCTTCAACTGTGGACACCACTAGAACATAAGGCCATGTTCACACCATACGCAGTGTACAGTAAACATGTTTACCTTTGGTTTAATGTAATGTACACTAGTTTCACATTAAATTTGTTCACATCTATACACCTTGTTTCCAAATTTGTTTCTTCATGTTTTATGACATAAACTACATTTGTAAAAAATTTTGGGTCATGGATTTTGAATTAATGTAATCACTCCTTTTGTAATAGCAACGTTGACAGTTTTGTGAACTTCTGATGAACAGACTCTACAGGCGAAAGGACTCAGTCTAACATGTATCAGGGGAAACGAGTACCAATTAATGTTAACGTTAAGTAGACACAGCCTGTTGGAAAGTTTTATTGTAATTTCTATGATAGAAAAAAAGAAGAATATTGTTCCAATCAAGGGCCCTTAAAGTACACATAAAAAATGCATCATGATTTGTATATGCATTTATCGGTTAGAAAGCAAAATTAAATTTGAAGGTCCCATCCAAAGGGTGAAAATAGAGGAAGCAAAAGGAGGTGTTCCACGCGGAATATTTGTATTTTATGAACTCTTACGTACGGTGACCTATAGTTGATAATGTCTGTGTCATTTTGGTCTTTTGTGAATAGTTGTCTCATTGGCAATCCGTTGAAAGTTTGCAAATATCCTTATGACCAAATTACACGGATGATAAATATTCACCATTTGTTACGTTGCCGTGTTCTAAGCGTATACATGCAGGTCATGAATTAATTTGTTGAATGAAATCAAATTGGAGCTTATAATTCTTCTATACAACAAGTATTGTTGACCTATTGCTTATAGTTTAAGAAAAATTGACCAAAACACAAAAAATTAACCTGAGCAATGAACCGTGAAAATGAGATCAAAGTCAATTAAACCTGCGAGACTTTATTTAGAATATCGTTGATCATCTCAACGAGATTGATTTTCTCGCTTGAACCGGGACGGCGAAATCGAGAAAGGCAATCGAGTTGAGATGACCAATGATAATCTGTTTATAGCTATTCTAGCAACGCCACGTGCCTGCTTAGTTTTTAGCTATAATTTTCCTTCTCAAGCAAGTAGCACGAACTGAAAAATTATCACAAAAAAAGATCAAAGGCAAAATGCACAAAATAGCGATAATGACAAATACATAATGATATATTTGCATACAACAAATAATAATATTAACGGTACCAATTTTCTTGCACCAGATGCGCATTTCGACAAAACATGTCTCTTCAGTGATGCTCGTGGCCAAAATATTTGAAATCAAAAGCTTATATAAAAGATGAAGAGCTATAATCCAAAAGGTCCAAGAAGTATAGCCAAATCCGTTGACCTATTGCATATAGTAATAGAAAAAAAGACCAAAACTCAAAACACTTAACTGTAACCACTGAACCATGAAAATGAGTTCAAGGCCAATTGACACCTGCCAGCTAGACATGTACACCTTACAATCATTCCATACATCAAATATAGTAAACCTATTGCAAACAGATTAAGAAAAACAGACCAAAACACAAAAACTTAATTATAACCATTAAACCAAGAAAATGAGGTCAAGGTCAGATAACACCTGTCAGTTGGGCATGTACACCTGACAGTCCTTCCATACACCGAATATACAAGACCTATTTCTTAGAGTATCTAAGATATGGACTTGACCACCAAAACTTAACCTTGTTCCCTGATCAAAAAATGAGGTTGAGGTCAAGTGAAATCTGTCTGACGGGCATGAGGATCTTGCAAGGTACGCACATACCAAATATAGTTATCATATTACTCATATTACTAGTACTCTTAATAGGAGAGAAATTAACATTAAAAAAAAATCTTAACTATTTTCAAGTCGTCACACAACCATAAAAATGAGGCCAAGGACAATGGACATGTGACAGACGGGAACTTCGTAACATGAGGTATCTATATACAAAGTATGAAGCTTCCAGGTCTTCCACTTTCTAAAATATAAAGCTTTTAGGCAGGTAGATAACGCCGCCACCGAAGTCGCCGCCCTATCCTTGTAGCGAGCTTTCTACGACATGTGTCCCAGGTTCGACAAATACCTGAAACATATCTTCTAGCATACATTAATGTTTAACTACCTTTCGATTGCTGTTCTTCATTCTACAATAGCTATTAAGACATCAAACTTCATTATAAAATGAGAACCCTTTTGTTTCAAATTGTTAGTGTGCATAGTAGAATAAGCCACGAAGCAAGAGCCCCACGTGAGCTGTGGTCTGTTGATGAAGTGGTAGTAGGTTCTTCTCTAAAAAAACGATTACTTTTAGCCGTCGTGAAGAAGCTCAATGGAATTTACATTATATTTTGGAGAAATTGTCTCTTTAATGATGATAATTCAATAAATGGAAATAAACTAAGAACCTACAGAAAATTTAAAGTAAAGTATGAACTAGAAAAGTACCTTATATTGAATTTAGATAAAAATGTTACAAAAAATTATGCTAAAATAGGAATAAGTAATTATAGTATGTTGGCTGTTGATCGCGGTAGATACAACAAAACAGCTTTAGAAAATAGAATATGTCCTTTATGCCATAAAGAGGTGGAAGATGAATTTCATTTTATCATAACATGTTCAGAAATTAATAAAACTAGGATCAAAATGTTAGATGAAATTTCTAATATTGTCCCCTGTTTTAATAAATCAAGATTTTTTAAAATTTTTATACGACCGCAAAATTTGAAAAAAATTTCGTCGTATATTGCTATCACGTTGGCGTCGTCGTCTGCGTCGTCGTCGTCGTCGTCGTCGTCGTCGTCCGAATACTTTTAGTTTTCGCACTCTTACTTTACTAAAAGTAAATAGAAATCTATGAAATTTTAACACAAGGTTTATGACCACAAAAGGAAGGTTGGGATTGATTTTGGCAGTTTTGGTCCCAATATTTTAGGAATTAGGGGCCAAAAAGGGCCCAAATAAGCATTTTCTTGGTTTTCGCACTATAACTTTAGTTTAAGTAAATAGAAATCTATGAAATGTTGATACAAGGTTTATGACCACAAAAGAAAGGTTGGGATTGATTTTGGGAGTTAAGGTCCCAACAGTTTAGAAATTAGGGGCCAAAAAGGGACCCAAATAAGCATTTTTCTTGGTTTTTGCACCATAACTTTAGTATTTATAAATAGAAATTTATGAAATTTAAACATAAGGTTTATGACCATAAAAAGAAGGCTGGTATTGATTTTGGGAGTTTTGGTCCCAACAGTTTAGGAATAAAGGGCCCAAAGGGTCCAAAATTAAACTCTGTTTGATTTCATCAAAAATTGAATAATTGGGGTTCTTTGATATGCCAAATCTAACTGTGTATGTAGATTCTTAATTTTTGGTCCCGTTTTCAATACTATAAGCAATAGGTCTAGTATATTCGGTGTATGGAAGGACTGTAAGGTGTACATGTCCAACTGGCAGGTGTCATCTGACCTTGACCTCATTTTCATGGTTCAGTGGTTATAGTTAAGTTTTTGTGTTTTGGTCTGTTTTTCTTATACTATATGCAATAGGTCTACTATAATTGGTGTATGGATGATTGTAAGGTGTACATGTCTAGCTGACAGGTGTCATCTGACCTTGACCTCATTTTCATGGTTCAGTGGTTATAGTTAAGTTTTTGTGTTTTGGTCTGTTTTTCTTATACTATATGCAATAGGTCTACTATAATTGGTGTATGGAATGATTGTAAGGTGTACATGTCTAGCTGACAGGTGTCATCTGACCTTGACCTCATTTTTTCATGGTTCAGTGGTTATAGTTAAGTTTTTGTGTTTTGCTCTGTTTTTCTTATACTATATGCAATAGGTCTACTATAATTGGTGTATGGAATGATTGTAAGGTGTAGATGTCTAGCTGACAGGTGTCATCTGACCTTGACCTTTTTTTTAATGGTTCAGTGGTCAAAGTTAAGTTTTTAGTTTTGGTCTATTTATCTAATACTTTATGCATTAGGTCAACTATATTTGGTGTATGGACATATTTTATGATCTTTATGTTGGTTAGGCTGGTTTAATTTGACTTTGACCTCATTTTCACGGTCCATTGCTAAGTTTTAAGTGTTTGTGTGTTGTGGTCTGTTTTTCTTTATTTATAAGCAATAAGTCAACTATATTTGTTGTATTGAAAAATTGTTAGCTGTACATGTCTGCCTGGCATGGTTCATCTGACCTTGGCCTCATTTTCATGGTTGATTGATAAATGTTTCCTTTTCTTGGTTAATGTTGAGTTTATGTGACAGTTGTAATAAAGCTTTATATTTAGGTCTATCAAGATAGTATCAGGAATTAGTAAAGAAGGCGAGACATTTCAGTGTGTGCACTCTTGTGGTGTAGTAAGATAGTACTTTAATGTTAGATGGGCTATCTATTGAACCATGCTTGATGTAATTGGTTTTTTTTTGTGTAGCGCGATAGTACTACGATTTTATATGGTATATCTATTGAAACATGCTTGGTATATTTGGATTTTATTGTTTAGTAAGATTGTACTATCATGTAAGATGGTCTATCTATTGAAACATGTTTGGTATATTTGGTTTTTATGGTGTAGTAATATAATTATATGATGTTAGATGGTTTATCTATTGAAACATCCTTGGTATAATTGGTTTTTATTGTGTAGTAAGCTTAAGATAGTACTATAATGTAAGATGGGCTATCTATTGAAACATCCTTGGTATAATTGGTTTTTATGGTGTAGTAAGATAGTACTATGATGTTAGATGGTCTATCTATTAAAACCTGCTTGGTATAATTACTTTTTATTGTGTAGTAAGATAGTACTATGATGTTAGATGGTCTATCTATTGGAACATGCTTGGTATAATTGGTTTTTATTGTTTAGTGAGATAGTACTACGATTTTTTATGGTATATCTATTGAAACATGCTTGGTATAATTGGTTTTTATGGTGTAGTAATATAATTATATGATGTAAGATGGTTTATCTATTGAAACATCCTTGGTATAATTGTTTTTTTATGGTGTAGTAAGATAGTACTATGATGTTAGATGGTTTATCTATTGGAACAGCCTTTGACCAAAGGGTCAAAAATTAAACTTTGTTTGATTTCAACAAAAATTGAATGTATGGGGTTCTTCAATATGCTGAATCTAACCATGTATTTAGATTTTTATACGACCGTATATTGCTATCACGTTGGCGTCGTCGTCCTGCGTCGTCGTCGTCGTCGTCCGAATACTTTTAGTTTTCGCACTCTAACTTTACTAAAAGTGAATAGAAATCTATGAAATTTTAAAACAACGTTTATAACCACAAAAGGAAGGTTGAGATTGATTTTGGGAGTTTTGGTCCCAAAATTTTAGGAATTAGGGGCCAAAAAGGGCCCAAATAAGCATTTTCTTGGTTTTCGCACTATAACTTTAGTTTCAGTAAATAGAAATCTATGAAATTTTGACACAAGGTTTATGACCACAAAAGGAAGGTTGAGATTGATTTTGGGAGTTTTGGTCCCAAAATTTTAGGAATTAGGGGCCAAAAAAGGGCCCAAATAAGCATTATTCTTGGTTTTCGCACAATAACTTTAGTATAAGTGAATAGAAATCAATGAAATTTAAACACAAGGTTTATGACCACAAAAGAAAGGTTGGGATTGATTTTGGGAGTTGAGGTCTGAACAGATTAGGAATAAGGGGCCAAAAAGGGCCCAAGTAAGCATTATTCTTGGTTTTCGCACCATAACTTTAGTATAAGTAAATAGAAATCTTTGAAATTTAAACACAAGGTTTATGACCATAAAAGGAAGGTTGGGTTTGATTTTGGGAGTTTTGGTCCCAACAGGTTTTTAGGAATAAGGGGCCCAAAGGGTCCAAAATTGAACTTTGTTTGATTTCATCAAAAATTGAATAATTGGGGTTCTTTGATATGCCTGATCTAACTGTGTATGTAGATTCTTAATTTTTGGTCCCGTTTTCCAATTGGTCTACATTAAGGTCCAAAGGGTCCAAAATTAAACTTAGTTTGATTTTAACAAAAATTGAATCCTTGGGGTTCTTTGATATGCTGAATCTAAAAATGTACTTAGATTTTTGATTATTGGCCCAGTTTTCAAGTTGGTTTAAATCGGGGTCCAAAATAAAACTTTGTTTGATTTCATCAAAAATTGAATAATTGGGGTTCTTTGATATGCCAAATCTAACTGTGTATGTAGATTCTTAATTTTTAGTCCCGTTTTCAAATTGGTCTACATTAAATACCAAAGGGTCCAAAATTAAACTAAGTTTGATTTTAATAAAAATTGAATTCTTTGGCTTTTTTGATATGCTGAATTTAATCATGTACATAGATTTTTGATTATGGGCCCAGTTTACAAGTTGGTTCAAATCAGGATCCAAAATTATTATATTAAGTATTGTGCAATAGCAAGAAATTTTCAATTGCACAGTATTCAGCAATAGCAAGAAATCTTCAATTGCACAGTATTGTGCAATAGCAAAAAATGTTCAATTGCACAGTATTGTGCAATAGCAAGAAATCTTCAATTGCACAGTATTGTGCAATAGCAAATATTTTCAATTGCACAGTATTGCGCAATAGCAAGAAATATCTAATTGCACAATATTGTGCAATAGCAAGAAATTTTCAATTGATTGGAGTTATCTTTCTTTGTCCAGAATAGTAGTTGAATCAACTTAAATCATTGTTTTATACAATGCACAATGTATATTCACTTTTACTACCAACTGATAAATTAAAACACTCTTTACCATTCAGTGATAACAAGCACTTTTTGTTACATTTTAATATTTTATGATGTATTTAAATGAGTAGTTATTGTTTCAAACTCCATTAGAAATTTGAATTGAGATCAGTTTTGAAAAAAGGGAAAGGGGGATGTGAAAAAAAATGGTGGTGGTGGGGGGGGTTAATTTTTCTCATTTCAGATTTCATAAATAAAAAGAAAATTTCTTCAACCATTTTTTTGAGAGGATTAATATTCAACAGCATAGTGATTGCTCAAAGACAAAAAAATTATTTTAAGTTCATTAGACTACATTCATTCTGTGTCCAAAACCTATGCTGTGTCAACTATTTAATCACAATCCAAATTTAGAGCTGAATCCAGCTTAAATGTTGTGTCCATACTTACCCCGACCGTTCAGGGTTCAACCTATGCGGTCGTATAAAGCTGCGCCCTGCGGAGCATCTGGTTAATATTTGGACCTGGTTATCAAATTGGTCCACATTGAGGTCTAATTAAAGGGATCTAAAATTGAACATGATTTGGTTTCATCAAAGATTTAATTCTTGGGGTTTTATGATATGCTGAATCTAACCATATATTTAGATTTTGGATATTGGACCATAATAGGTTTTTAAATGTCCAATTTGAAATTTTTAAGTTTTTATGTTTGAGTTGTTAGACCACATTCATTCTGTGTCAGAAACCTATATTGTGTCAACTATTTAATCACAATCCAAATTCAGAGCTGTATCAAGCTTTTATGTTGTGTCCATACTTGCCCCAACCGTTCAGGGTTCAACCTCTGCTGTCGTATAAAGCTGCCCCCTTCGGAGCATCTGGTTGATTGAGGTGCCAATTTGGGCATAATTGGTTTTTAAATGTCCAATTTGAAATTTTTAAGTTTTTATGTTTAAGTTCATAGACCACATTCATTCGTGTCAGAAACCTATATTGTGTCAACTATTTAATCACAATCCAAATTCAGAGCTGTACCAAGCTTTTATGTTGTGTCCATACTTGCGCCAACTTTTCAAGGTTTGACTCTGCGGTAGTATACAGCTGCGCCCTGCGGGGCATCTGGTTTGTTATTTTTTTGACTACTATAGAGCACTCTGCCACCAATACCCCAAAAGACATCAATCAGGTCTTCCTAGGTGTGTGCATGACCTGATTTCAGTTTTTTTTAAGCCCCCCCCCCCCCCCTCCCAATGTTCTTTGGATGAAATTATTTTAATATATTAAAAGTCGCTTTTTTTTTATTTCATTATAAACTAGGGATCATTCTGATTTCAGTGATATCTAGTTTTATACAAGTATCTTTATTAATCCTTCCACCACTAAGGGTCACTCATGCATAGTCCCTAAAATATGATGTCATAGAGAAAAAAAATGTTGATTGCACCCTTGTGTAGGTGCACTCAACTCCAATCTTAATTAACTAGGGAAAAGTGCCATTATTGGATATTAATAAAAACATAAAAAAGAGAACTGTTTTGAACAGAGGATTTTATTTTATAGCTTAAAATACTGAAAGATTTGAACAAACAGTAAAATGATTCCATATTCTATAAAGAATTTGTGTTAGCATTTATAAGAAACATGATGTAGATGTTCTGGAAATTAAGTCTTACGAAAACAAAGGTCAAAAGACTGCTACTATAGTTTAATTCAACTTGTTTCATATTGTACTGTACAATGCACGCAAGTGACAAAATCCTCGTGTGTAAACTGTTAAAAAAGCGTGTATTACACGCGAATATCATGTCACTTGACATGTATGCCTGTATATCATCTTAAGATGGTACCTAACACTACAGGGAGATAACTCTGTAAAATCAGCAGAACGTTTTAATGACGTTGTGTTCATAAGGGAGGGCCCTCATGGGGTTTTTGATTATGTGATTACTTGGCCGTTTTTTTAATGATTATTTGATTATTAAGCCAAATATTTCATGATTATTTGATTACCTAGGACTGTATTTTTAGTTTATGATTATTTGATTACTAACGATAAGCAAATATTTAATGATTATGTGATTATATTGGCAAAAAAATGGTGATTATGTGATTACTAGGACCCCCCATGAGGGGCATCATAAGGGAGTATTAAGCTTCTCAATGATCAAAATAAGTGTTTGTCAAACTGCTATATAACCAGTGTAATTTTTTCTGATCAAACGGTTGGTTCAAACTTTTTGAAATTTTTATATTTTTGTCAAAGGGTCAAAGTAAATACTTTGTCAACATTTTAAGAAAATTAAAGGAGCCAAATTAATTTGAGTTAAAGTGTTGGGTACCACCTTAACGAATTTATATCACAGGTTCTACAGCAGTAATATTTTCCCCCAAAAAAGGCCTTACAGATACTTTATGATGACTGATTTTTGTAGGACCTTGCTTCAAGTAAAAATAAATTGCAAAGATGGTTGAAATAAAAGCATATTTTGATTCACTAAGTAATTTAAATTTATTCATAAATATATTAATCCTTGTTCTTTACAATTTTAATCTTTTTTTCATAGTTGGTCCTATGGAGTATTGTTGTGGGAGATATTTACACTCGGAGGGAATCCTTATCCATCTGTACCTGTGGAAAGATTATTTGAACTTTTAAAAGAAGGTCATAGAATTGGCAGACCTCCATATGCTTCAGAAATAATTAATAAAACGATGCAGTCCTGTTGGCATGAGAATCCATCAGGGCGACCATCTTTCAATAACCTTGTTATTGATTTTAATAAAATGTTGACCTCTATGGACAACAGAAGTGAAGTAAGTATTTATTCTATAATTATGGAATTATCAGAAAAAATAAATAGTCAAAATGGTTTTTTTTATAAATTCATTTAAAGTTTGATATTTACTTTATAAATCTTGTTCTCAAATATATGTCTATATTATACAAATGTCAGTGTAATTTTGTATGTATTTTCTGTTAGGCCAGGGTTTTTCAATTTTGCTGGTTTACATATTTTTCACATTAAAAAGTCAGGTTGGTCGGTAGGAAAAAAAAGTAAAAAATATCTTTCAAGACCACAAATATGTAAAAAAAAAATATCTTTCACATTTCTAACAATATGAGTGGTATGCTATTTTGTCATCATTTCTTAAATTTGTTATCCTTGAAATTTAATTACTCAACGGTTATAAACAAAAAATGTATGGTATCCTCATCCAAGTTTTGTCTACAGACAAAGACAACATTATATTGTCATTTCACAAACAGATCCTCATAGTTGTCTTCCTGGAATTCATCAGTTGTCATGCATTCCTGTTTGAATATCAATAATGGAATTTTGGATCCTCAATGCTATTCAACTTTGTACTTGTTTGGCTTTATAAATATTTTAATATGAGCATCACTGATGAGTGTTATGTAGACGAAACGCGCGTCTGGCGTACTTAATTATAATCCTGGTACCTTTGATAACTATTTGTTATCCAAAAGGAAGATTTTTGTTTTTTTTATTATTTATGAAACAAGAAAATTCCAAATTATTTTAACTTTAACTTGACGACTTCCACGTTTTGACAGGTTCATTTAATCTTTGAGGTGATACATCTTATTGAATTATGACAAAAAAGTGAAACAAACTTATTGTTATGGGTTTTGAACACAGGTTTCTCTCATCAAAATTATTTGGCTATTTTTAGCTCACCTAGCCTGAACTTTTACAAAAATCTCTGAAACTACTGGGCCAAACTTAACCAAACTTGGCCACAATCATCATTGGAGTAAAGTGTTTAAAAGATATAACCAAAATGGCCTCCATAGCTAAAAATAGAACATAAGGGTAAAATGTAGATTTGGCTTATATCTCTGAAACCAAAGCATTTACATCAAATCTGACATGGAGTAATATTGTTAATCAGGACAAGATCTGTCTGCCCTGACATTTTCAAATGAATCAGACAACCTGCTTATTAATTAGTAGTTTTAAGTAAACTTTGCCATTTTTAGCTATAACTAAAGTTGCAATACTTCTTCAAATATATTTTTTTTTCATTTCAGGAATATCCAAATCTAGATGATTGTAACAGTATACATCCCATCATATCATCATGATCATAGTCTCTCTCATGTACGAGGCATTCACTGACAACTGTGTTTTATACTAATAGGCAGTGGTTGTTTCATTATCTCAATCATCTAGATCGTCTTCCACATATTGAATTATACTTGACTTAATTGTTCAAAGAAGACAACCATGCATCTTATTCAATCTCATGTTTTTACAACAAGTGCTATAGTGAACAAAAAAAAAGTTTTTGTTGCTCTAATGTTCAACCTGTGCAACCTCATTGACACCAAAGACAAAGAAATACTATTAGAAATCCAGTGTCTGTGATTTTTTTTTTTGTGATTTGTGTTGACAAGGATAAATATGTTTAATCATGTAAAGTACAGGAACTTATTTCAAGTCATTTTTTAAATGGAAATGTCCAAAGTTTTTTGATGACAATTTATATCAATTGTGACGAAAATGCGTTCAAATGACGACGAACGAACTTCAAATTGTGATCTTTTGAGAAATAATGAAATTCAAATCAGCGAACTGTCCGGGAGTATTAAACAAATTATTTCGATCAAATGACGAAACTATACTCCTGGTTGTTGAAATGCCAACTGACTAATTTTACAGCAAAAATGTTCTTTTATAGTTATGATCTGTAAAATTTGCATCATTTTTCCACATTTTCTATATTAAATTTTACAACAAAATTAAGCTAACAATACACAGGATTGTCAATATAGTTTTTTCTGTTTTATCATTCTGAAAGTAGAAATTGTGCAGGCATAATACTGTTTTTTATTGGCTCATGCTTTGCAACATTATACACTATTTTATATATGATTTTGGTTATACTGTTGAATTACTTTAGTATACATTTCAATGAATACAAATGTACAAATTTTGATTATTTAGAAGAATGAAAATAAGTGAATTAAATTTTCATTTAAATTCATACATGTGTACATATTAAAGAAGCATAGCAGATGCAGTTTAGCAAGAGGAAATGAGAAGTTTTTGGTAAATGAAATGTGTTTAAGACAACCTTATGCTAAGCTTTTATCCACACACGGTACCAATAATAGCCAATTGCCTAAGGTTGCTTTGACCCGAATCCCTAGGTGGTAAAAGGTGGGACTATTTTAGTTGAGTTCCAAAGTTATGGTAGGGTGAAACAACCTCCTTTATTCTGCAATGCATAAAAAAAAATCCCATCGGGAAAGGTTTTGTCCACACTTAGTTCAAATGATGGGACCAAGGTGGGTAAGGTTTTATAAGGTTTAAAGTTTGGGTAGTGTTACCACCTTCCAACTTTAATTTATCAAAAATTCCCTACGGCACAGCTTTGTCAACAATAAGTACAAATGATAGGGAATTACCTAAGGTTGTTTGGACCCAACGACCAAGATGGGTAAAGTGCTTTAACTTTTTTATACGACCGCAAAAATTTTAATTTTTTGGTCGTATATTGGTATCAGGTTGGCGTTGTCGTCGTCGTCGTCCGAATACTTTTGGTTTTCGCACTATAACTTTAGTTTAAGTAAATAGAAATCTATGCAATTTAAACACTAGGTTTATGACCATAAAAGAAAGGTTTGGATTGTTTTTGTAAGTTTTGGTCCCAACAGTTTAGGAATTAGGGGCCAAAAAGGGCCCAAATAAGCATTTTCTTGGTTTTCGCAAGTTAAAAGAATACATGTCAGTTTTCAAATCCCATGTACAGAATAAGGATAAATCATGGATATCTAAAAAAGAGGGACGAAAGATACCAGAGGGACAGTCAAAATGCCAACGAGGTTCAGGTTTTGCTTTTCTTATTTTAAATGCTTCATGGGAATATAATATACAGCATTTTTATATTTAGAGAGCTTATATTCTTCTGCATTTTTTAATCTCGTCTATAAATAAAACTAACCTTTGGAGTACATTATCATATAAAGATTAAAATAAATTGCAAAAAATACCAAGTAGTCCAAGATCAAGATATTTATAAATATCTTCGAAGTTGTGATTGAGAACTTTGTTTTCCTAAAACATATCTTTTTTGCAGTTTAGCAAGGTTCTTAAATTGAAGAAAATACAGTTCTAAAATTAACATTGTTGATCTCAAGTAAAAATTGAATGTATAGTAAAAAAAAAGGCAGTGGCTATTTGACTGGCAGCGGCAAAATAGCAAATTTGCTATTTAGCCGGCTCTAATTAAATTATATTTCACTGGAATTAAAATATGTAAAAACAATAATCAAATATGAGATTGCTCATATAGAGAATAGATAAGCAACAATAGAGCTGAAAAACGCTCAGTGGTCAATTGTGTGATTGAACAGTATTGAACATTTATTGAACATTTAAACATTTTGAGATGAACAGTTTTCGAATGATTTAATGTATTGTTATTCTTATCTGTTATTGATTATAGTATCTAATAAAAAAAATATAAATCTTTTGCAATTTTCTTTATACATATGCATGTGCTTTATGGTTTCAAAAGGGTTAGAAATGCGTTCATTATATATATTCCGGACCATATGAGTATTTTGACCATACGTGTATGGTCATGACCATATGCGTATACTCATATGGTCCGACCATACGCGTATGGTCGGACCATATGAGTATAATACTCATTTGGTTATTAACGGGCCGGACCATATGAGGTATATTTTTTTTCAAATTACATTATAAAAGAGGGACGAAAGACACCAAAGGGACAATCAAACTCATAAATCTAAAACAAACTGACAACGCCATGGCTAAAAATGAAAAAGACAAACAGAAAAACAATAGTACACATGACACAACATAGAAAACTAAAGAATAAACAACACGAACCCCAACAAAAACTAGGGGTGATCTCAGGTGCTCCGGAAGGGTATATAATGTTTCAATAATACAAAAACTTTATCTAAAAACATGACAATTTTTTAATTTTATAATCCAAAAACTTCGTAAAAATTGAATATTGATGACATAGTTAGTTTTCATCGCTAGTTACATTCGTGCATGTAGGCTTGGTTGACATTCACTTCCACATGGTATCATAGCTTTTTTGCATTTGCAAGAAATTTGTGCACGATCGTTTTCATTTACACATTTTGTTTGCGAGTGAAAAACAAGCCTTTCTTGTAGCTGCATACAGTGATACCGAGCTCTTTGGCCATTCCGATGTCTACGGTGTTTTTAAGAAGCTCTACATCTCAAATATCGTAACATGACTGCAATACACCATCTTCACAACACAACTTAAATAAACTAATTGAATGTTACTTTCCAGTGCAGTGACTTCTTATATAAATGTAACAGTTCATTAAGAAGTTTTTGGTATTTAATTTTTTAGTCGACCTATTGCCATTTACTCGTAATAACAAATCGGTAATGACCATCGGTAATGACCATCGGTATAAAATGTGTTTACTATAAATTTGACAATTAAGTAAAATAACTATGTGAAACTTCTTATTTTTATTTAGCTTATCTTTTTATTATAATATAATAATAAAATTACCTACATGATAGCGTCTTTTTAATGAACGGTCATACCATATGCAGAGTTTAGAAGTATTTAAAAAAAGTAAACTGTAACAGAGTGTTAATTACCCCGACCATACGCGTACGGTCGGACCATATCAGTATATACCCATATGGTCATGACCATACGCGTATGGTCCAAATACTCATATGGTCCGGAACATATACATAAAATATACATAATAAGACATATAAAAATGTGAAGATGTGGTATGATTGCTTAAGAGACAACTCTCCACAAGAGACCAAAATGACACAGAACACATAAACAAGCAACGTGTCCACCGCAATATTCAATAAAAATAATAGCGCTAATAGGGGTATTTCATCTATAAGAAAACATTATTACCACCAGAGATATGAACTTAATTGAAAGTCCTTTTCTAAGAGGTGCAACGTACAACAAACGTATTATAAGTGAATAGGTAACAAATAGGTAACAGGGTATTTACCGAGTGCTGGAACGGGTACATGCGCTCTAATAGGGTAATTTCATCTCTAAGAACACATTGTTACCACCAGAGACATGAACACAATTAAAAAACGATTTATTTTAAAGTGCAACGTATACCCTGCGCATTAAAAGCGAATAAGGAACGAATAAGTAACCGGGTATTATCCGAGCGCTGGAACGGGAACATACGCGCTAATAAGGATATTTCATCTATAAGAACACATTATTACCACCAGAGATATGAACACAATTGAAAATCCTTTTCTAAAAGGTGCAACGTACAACAAACGTAAAAAAGCGAATAGGTAACGAATAGGTAACAGGGTATTAACCGAGCTCTGGAACGGGTACATGCGCGCAAATAGGGTCATTTCATCTCTAAGAACACATTGTTACCACCAGAGACATGAACACAATTGAAAATCCTTTTCTAAAAGGTGCAACGTACAACAAACGTATTATAAGAACGTATACCCTGCGCATTAAAAGCGAATAAGGAACGAATAAGTAACAGGGTATCACTTTAGCGCTGAAACGGGTATATATATTCTATTAGGGTAATTTCACCTCTAAGAACCAATACTGTTACCACCAGAGACACAAAACTATTTCTTTTTTAAAGTGTAACGCATAACACACATTTTAAAAGCGAATAAGGAACGAATAAGTAACAGGGTACCAGTCGAGCGCTGAAACGGGTACATATGTTCTTTTAGGGTTATTTCACCTCTAAGAACCGACAGTTACCACCAGAGACACAAAATCATTTCTTTTTTAAAGTGCAAAGCATAACACACGTTTTAAAAGCGAATAAGGGTCGAATAAGTAACAGGGTATCACTGAGTCGAGCGCTGAAACGGGAAGATATGTTCTATTAGGGTTATTTCACCTTTTAGAACCGACAATTACAACCAGAGACACAAAAATATTTCTTTTGTTAAAGCGAAACGCATAACACACGTTTTATAAGCGAATAAGGAACGAATAATTAACAGGATATCAGTGTAGCGGTGAAACGGGTACATAGGCGCTAATAGGGGTTTTTCAACTCAGAGAACACATAATTACCACCAGTGACATGAACACAATTAAAAAACGATTTATTTCAAGGTGCAACGTAAATCACGCGTATTAAAAGCGATTAAGGAACGAATAAGTAACAGGATATAAACCGAGCGGGTCATTTCATCTATAAGAACACATTTCATCTCTAAGAACACATTGTTATCACCAGAGACATGGACACAATTGAAAATCCTTTTCTAAAAGGTGCAACGTACAACAAACCAAGGTGTATCTCTAGTAATATTTTCAAAGACCAGGGACCCTATATGACATACACAAGACCCCATGGTCTTATCCTAAGTAATATTTTCATAAGAACAGGCACCCCATATGACATACACAAGACGCCATGGTCTTATCTCTAGTAATATTTACAAAGACCAAGGACCCCATATGACATACACAAGACACCATGGTCTTATCTCTAGTAATATTTTCATAAGACCAGGGACCCAATATGACATACACAAGACCCCATGGTCTTATCTCTAGTAATAATTTCATAAGACCAGGGACCCAATATGACATACACAAGACCCCATGGTCTTATCTCTAGTAATAATTTCATAAGACCAGGGACCCCATATGACATACACAAGACACCAAGGTCGTATCTCTAGTAATATTTACAAAGATCAAGGACCCCATATGACATACACAAGACACCATGGTCTTATCTCTAGTAATATTTTCATAAGACCAGGGACCCAATATGACATACACAAGACCCCATGGTCTTATCTCTAGTAATATTTTCATAAGACCAGGGACCCCATATGACATACACAAGACGCCATGGTCTTATCTCTAGTAATATTTTCAAAGACCAGGGACCCCATATAACATACACAAGACCCCATGGTCTTATCTCTAGTAATAATTTCATAAGACCAGGGACCCAATATGACATACACAAGACCCCATGGTCTTATCTCTAGTAATAATTTCATAAGACCAGGGACCCCATATGACATACACAAGACACCAAGGTCGTATCTCTAGTAATATTTACAAAGACCAAGGACCCCATATGACATACACAAGACACCATGGTCTTATCTCTAGTAATATTTTCATAAGACCAGGGACCCAATATGACATACACAAGACCCCATGGTCTTATCTCTAGTAATATTTTCATAAGACCAGGGACCCCATATGACATACACAAGACACCAATGTCGTATCTCTAGTAATATTTTCAAAGACCAGGGACCCCATATAACATACACAAGACCCCATGGTCTTATCTCTAGTAATAATTTCATAAGACCAGGGACCCCATATGACATACACAAGACACCAAGGTCGTATCTCTAGTAATATTTTCAAAGACCATGGACCCCATATGACATACACAAGACCCCATGGTCTTATCTCTAGTAATATTTTCAAAGACCAGGGACCTTATATGACATACACAAGACACCATGGTCTTATCTCTAGTAATATTTTCATAAGACCAGGGACCCTATATGACATGCACAAGACACCACGATCTTATCTTTAGTAATATTTTCAAAGACCAGGGACCTTATATGTCATACACAAGACACCATGGTCTTATCTCTAGTAATATTTTCAAAGACCAGGGACCCTATATAACATACACAAGACACCACGGTCTTATCTCTAGTAATAATTTCATAAGACCAGGGACCCCATATGACATACACAAGACGCCATGGTCTTAGCTCTAGTAATATTTTCATAAGACCATGGACCATATATTACATATACAAGACACCACGGTCTTATCTCTAGTAATATTTTCATAAGACCAAGGACAATATGACATACATAAGGTGCAAATTGAACATACCTTGTGCAATGTGACGATATGCACGGCATGACATTTCAAGGCGCTTGTGTGCATAAAATACTTCTAATATGCGTGGCTGCACTATTTCCCGTGCATAGTCTATTCAACTTCACAGGACAGAATTTAATGCATTTCTGTTTTGTTGTGTACGCTACTGACGACCACCTAGGACAGTTTGTTAAAAATAAAACACGTTGAGACTTTGTTAATCTCACAAACAAGAAATGCCACAAAACAGTCAGCCTTAAGTTACATAGATTTAATTATGACTATTGAACGTGTAGCTAGCCTAGCTGCTACATAGATATTGATAGCAGATAGACTAGCTACTCGTTAAGTAAAAAAAATCTCTCATGGATGTGTAACTAAGCTACTGGACCAACTTCAGTGGGAATCACTGCAACACAGACGATGGAAACAGTGTCTGGTGCTGTGTTACAAGACTCAACACGAGATGATTGCCATTCATCCAGCCGAATACTACACAACAGGGGACAGTAGGACCAGGGGCAACCATAAATTTAGAAAAACTAGAGTGAAGAGGGATGTATACTACCACTCATTCTTCCCAAGAACAACTAGAGAATGGAATAAACTCCCCGAATCTGTAGTGGAGTCTGGATCTCTAGAGGACTTCAGGGCCAGAGTGAATACCATCCCCTGGACCCAGCCACATCTGAAATAGACAGCAGGATAACCAGTGTACATAGATGTAATTAATATCATATTTTATTGTAAACACCGTCCAGTTTATTTCCTGGACTTTTACTTTTGGCCAGAAGAGTGGCCTCCTGTCTGTTTGAGATGCGCCCGAGTCAATTACACTTTACTACAGAGTTCGACTCGTAGTGGGAAGAAGAAGAAGAAGAAGAAGAAATGATAAAAAAAAAAACTTTGGAGACTAAATAATTGCAGGAAAGCAGGGTTGGGTATAACGGACCCACTTGTAGAAAAATAACCATATGTTAACATAAAGTTTTGTACAGATATTATTTCATTGTAGATTAGAGAAAACATATTTGTATCAAACTTTATGAAATTAACTATACTAATATTATAGTATTGCCATACCAACGCTGTTTATTGTATTTCGTGTATAAGAAGAGGTGGTGGCAATTTTTTAATACTTTTACCCCCCCCCCCCCCAGGGGCGGATGCAGGAATTTTCGAAAGGGGGGGTGCTAACCCAGGGCACCCAGGGCAAAGGGGGGGGGGGGGGTGCAAAACATATGTCCCGATACAAATGCATTGATCGGCAAAAATAAAGGGGGGGTGCGCACCCCCGGAACCCCCCTCCTGGATCCGCCACTGCCCCCCATTTTCTTTGAATTTGGGTCTTTCTAAATTTCACTCTAGTTGCTAGGGTCACCCTACCCCAACTTTGGGCCTCAATTTAAAATGTTTCATAACTTTACCCACCTGGGTCTTTGGGTCTAGGCAAACTGTAGGGATTTTTGTTTATGAATTGCAGAATGAGGAGGTGATGTCACTTTTATTGTAAACATTAGTTATTTAATACTGAGAGAGGTCAGATTCGTCTTTGAATATCTTTCTACTTTGGAAATTAAAGAACTTTAACACATTTAATACAATGATTGGTTCATCAATTAGGCAAAAGTCTTTATTCAAAATTACATTCGGGGCTCATTTTGTCCGAATTGCACTAAGACGAATGAATGACCAATCAAACACGACATGTACATCAAATACAGTTTTTCACATTGGGTTGTCGGCCTTGAAATTCTTTTACACAAACAGCGTATTTTTAAATCAGAAGTTAACTGTCATTATTTATTTTAAACAACACATTCGTCTTATTTCAGGTCAAGAGTACTTGCTATTTATCAAGCTTCCTGATCACCAAATCTTAATTATACATGTTGTAATATCATACATAAAAAAACACCGATGTTTGTTAAATAGTTTAATGTATACTCTATGCACTGAAGCCAAGAAAGGTGAGGTCTGTTCCCGTTGAAATATTATTAGTTACCTACAATGAATTTCAACACATCTACCTCAGGTTTCAACGGGGCCCTTTGACCTCAATAACATATGAGTATAGAATTGATTGGGATTGGGATTGATACACTTTAATAGAACAAGGACTTGTATAGGCTGTTTAGCATTAGTTTTTTAATTTTTGAAGTTGAAAATTATGTTACAGGGCACAAAGGTATCTTTAAATTTATTTCTTACTGAAAATCTAAAGCTATTAAACCATTGATGTGGGTTATACATCCAGTGAGTGGGAAGATGATGATCTCAGAGGTAGAGATTAACTTATAAAGATCAGTAGCCAGCTGGGCTACGAGACCTGAAAATTGCGCTTTTTGTTCAGAAATGGCGCATAGAGTGACACATGTAAGCTCCCACATGGCGCACAATATGTTTCATTTTGTATCTAAATGTTAAGATATTGTAAAATGGATATGATATATAATATATAAAACACCCGGCCCATTGAACCTTTTACTTTCAATTCAATATCAATGTTCTAATATCACATACTACATGCAATAAATCAACTATATTTGGTGTATGGACAGTGTTCAAGCTAGTCCTTTTCACAGGGCGGTCCACCCGCCCTTACCCGAGTGCCGCCCTGTGCCCTTTGTACAGTTTCCAGGGCGCCCTGCCTTTTTTTGAAGATGGATTGTATATTATTTTGTTCGTATTGATATGATCCGCCAATAACGAAATTTTACCTGGCTTTCTTTACGACTCCAAGCTAATCAACAGTAACATCAGGTGTCACAATCTGTTGTTCTAGGTTATCCGTTTATTGGATGGGTCATTAATGATCATCAACATTAATTCATTCAAATAGAATCGGTCCTGCTTCAGGTTAAAGTTTTTGGTCAAGGTATAGTTTTTGATGAAGCTGAAGTCCAATCAACTTGAAGCTTAGTACACTTGTTGCTTATCATATGATCTTTCTAATTTTAAAGCTAACTCAGACTTTTGACCCAAATTGCATGGTCCACATGAAATAGTACATAGTACACATGTTCCCTTTGATATGATCTTTCCAATTGTAATGCCAAATTAGATTTTTTACCCCCTTTTTTAATGGTTCACTAAACATAGAAAATGATAGTGCGAGTGGGGCATCCATGTACTATGAACACATTCTTGTTAATACTTATTTTCACTGTTCACTATATGATCCTAACATTGTGCATTTACAGCTGTTTTTTGCTGTATTGCCATTAAGCACGTGCACAGCAGAGGTAGAACAATCATGCATAATACACCAGTTACTTCTAAAAATACAATGACAGCTAATCACCTTAAGACAGTACAACATTTCTTTATACATTATAATTTAAAAGCAGGTAATCCAAACATAACATTATACTTAAAACCATTAACAAGGAAACCCTTTTAATTTGTGATCTTCCCTTATATTTCCATTTCCGCTTGTTTTCCCCACTAAAATGTTATAAATATAAATAGATTTTCTACACCATGATGTATAACACACCTACCTTTGTTGGGTGAAATCATTATTTCATAAAAAAAAATATGGCAAGAGTTGTACACATGAGAGCGCTTAGTATACAATTTCCCAAATAGTTCATGTTTCAACGGGCATTATTCTTTTTAAAGTAAGTAATCCACACTGATTTTTGAACTCGTCCAAGATAAAGCTGATTTAACCTATGAGCCCAAGACATTGCTGATTTAACCTCTGATATAAGTTGTTTCTATGTACCCTTCAAAGCATTGTGTGAGAGGAAAAAAGGCATGTGACATATACAATATGTACATGCATGGTAAGCAATGGTAATTAAAAAAAAAACTGTCCACATAATTCGCAAGCCTATACCAATCAATCAAAATCTTTAGAAAAAATCTAGGACAAGTTTTATGATAAATGGGTCTCATTGGGGTCTAAGCGTGACGCGGGATTGCCGATTATTTTGTAAGCGTGAAACGTGAAAGTCAAATTATTGTGTCGTGAAAACGGGAAATGAGGTCTAGCGGGATCCAGGAAATGACAAAAAAATGAGAATTGCTTACGTACATAGTGTAAGCGGGAAACGGGAATGTGACAAAACAGTAAGCGGGATCCGGGATCGGCACACCCCAATGAGACCCCCTGATAACAAAAAGAATCTGCAGCTTATCGTTCAAACTTTTGAACAGGACAGGAGTCAGAAAATGTCTCAAAAGCACATATACTTTAAAAGGGTAAAGAAATAATCTTCTACCAATCTTCTGAAAAACAATATGAACTGACGGCAACGCCTATTCACATTAGGAAAAAAACAAATTATACAACGGTATTATATAGTTAACATGGTTAAGAATTAATCTAAGAAAGTTTCAATAAATTCTAAAATTTTAGAAGAAATGGAGGATACACCATATACACTCCCCATATATAGCAATGAACAGTCAAATATTTGCTAAGCGAAAACCCAATTAATTTGTGGAAGTTTGTTTGAACGAAATTCATTCACTGGTTTAGAAAAGTATATTTACGCAAAAAAGAAGCAGTTGGTACATATAGCAAAGAATACAATTTTCTTAAAAAAAGAAGAGAGGAAACAGCTAGTGCAAACATTTTTAGATATTAGAAAGTTATTAGAATTTCTTTGAGAACAGTGATACTAAGTTGTTAACAGAAATACTTTGTGGTGAAAGAAATATACACATACTTTGTAAGCAACTGGGATTCTAAGTATTATCATCACAACTTTGGACAGCCTTGGTTTTCTTGAGATACACATCAACACTACTTCAAGACTGGAAGTGCAAAACTATTCTACCTACATATACCCAGATATGATAAATTAATGTATTGCCATAAATAGTTTGGAAGGCTTTGTCTTCATGAGGTTCATATTATTTGAACCTAAAGTATAGACCAATTAAATTTTCATACATACTGTAAATCGATGCCTCGTGTAGAGAGTGCTACGGTCACTGCAAGATAAGAACCATTGTAACAGCTCTTTGAAGGGTCCATATCCAATTAACCTTCATTTTCCATTTGCAGTCCAAATTGCCTCGAACTTTCAAATCGGTCTACATTAAGGTCCAAAGGGTCCAAAATTAAACTTAGTTTGATTTTTACAAAAATTGCATTCTTGGGGTTCTTTGATATGCTGAATCTAAACATGTACTTTGATTTTTGATTATGGGCCCAGTTTTCAAGATGGTCCAAATCGGGGTCCAAAATTTAACTTTATTTGATTTTAACAAAAATTGAATATATGGGGTTCTTCAATATGCTGAATCTAATCATGTATTTAGATTTTTAATATTTGGTCCTGGTTATCAAATTGGTCCACATTGAGGTCTAAAAGGTCTAAAATTGACATTATTTGATTTCATCAAAAATTGAATTCTTGGGGTTCTATGATATGCTGAATCTAACCTTGTATTTAGATTTTGGATATTGGACCATAGACCACATTCATTTGGTATATATTACAGCTAGGACCTTGGTACTCGTTTAATACATATACATGTACATCTATTGGGAAATATAAATTGACATCAGATTTACACTCAGGGATTTGTGTAACGTAGTAGCATATTAATTTTGTGTTTCTATTTTTTTGGAGGTCAAACGACCCCGATGACTTCCGTACACTATATACAAAATTAATGGCAAATCATCGGCACAGACCTGTCTAGTGTACAGTCAAGCTATATTTTTATCTATTGTGGTCTATTAGACAGATATTGGTAAATTTATTTTTTCACAAGGGCAAATAAATACACATTTGATATTTGATTATCAAAAACTTCTTCAAATACAGCAAATATGACATGTTGACATGTTGCCACACATTAAAAAATGTTTTTGAAAATTGCTTTACACCTTTTGGGAAAATATTGTGTACGCGTTTTTCCAAGGGCAACTAATCTAAACGAACGACCATTCTGCACCTGAACAACCGCTACGGTAAACCGTCAACAAAAAGATGCAAACAATTAAATCATTGAACACTGTCATCCTGAAGAATATACTACACTGTCAGTATACAGGACACCAATGTCATTGTGATTTGCACATCTTAAAATTTTTAATTATGTTTTATATAGTTTTGTCTGATTGTAGAATATTCTGTACAAAATAGAGGGGGGGCAAGGGGTTTAACTGTTATGCTGTTATGGGGCAATTTAATTCTTTGTTATCTGTTATTTTGAAAATATATTTGCTGTTAGCTGTTATTGTCTTATTCTTTGTTAGCTGTTATTGGGCTTTTAGTTTTTTTGTTATCTGTTATTGTGATAATTTATTTGCTGTTAACTGTTATTGAAAATTGGAATGTTAGCATTTTTTTGACAGTCAATATTCGGTATAAATTGAAGATCATTGGCCATTGGGGTCTACCACTACTAATATGTTTGTCCTGTATTCAGAGAAGGATTCCATTAACATATACCCATCACAGAAGTGAGGTCCAGGACAATTCAAGTATATCTTATGATTATCCTTTGTAATAAATTCCATTTTTTTATGAATGTGTATTTAGAATTATCTTAATTTTTTGTATGAGAATAATGTTCCTTGTTTTCCGTACGAACATATTAAATTAAAACAATTCTTAATATAACAAAAAGGAAAACATATGGCCAGGAATATCTGACAAGGATCTCAATTAAGGACTAGGTCCTAACAACCACTTAACCTTTTATATAATATGGTACATAGACTCAGCTCTGTGATTCTTTTCAAAGCAGAACCAAATGCATTGTACAATGAAAGTTCCAACCATGTACTTGGGTCCGAAGCTGCACATAACTCATTACAAACAAAGATTTATTTCGTTTCAAGCCATTGTTTCCCTACTAAACTATGTATTCTACTTACTAGTACACTTGGTACAATCAAAAACCTCAGCTGATAAAAAATTGTTCAAATAAGGCCTTTGAAAATAGTGGAATAAATTGCTTTTAGAGTGTCAAAATTCGTTCGAAGTACTTGATAAATTGCATGCTTATAATTAGTGCTTTTGATTTTTCTACCCTATATACCACTTTGCCTCAAAGTTTTATTAAGAAAAATTCACACACCTCATTAAATGGTCATTTAGAAAAAGTCAGAATATTCAAACTCTTTTAGGTTACTTTTTTGATTAGCAACAAAGGGAGCGTCAGTCAATATATATAAACAACACACCAACGTTTCATGAGAACTGCTGAAAACATTTTTGTGTTAATGTCTGAAAACTGGAAAATCCATTACCCAGAAACTTAAAATCTAAAATTTATAAAAAAAAAAAAAAAAGAAAAAAAAAGGGAGCTCACGTCAATAGATATAACCAATTTCCCAAAGTTTAATGCAAATGGTTAAAGAGTTTTTGAGTTAATGTCCGACATGTTGACAACAGACGGACAACAGTATACCATAATGCGTTCCGTAAACGAGCATATAAAAAATATTATAATATATTGAGTAGTCCTTTAAACACATTCTAGATACATAAATTAATACTAAAAACATAGTCATACAAAATGGAATGCATTACAAAGGATTATATCCGTAATAAGAAATACTGATTTGTCAAAGACCGAATTATTTTAATATTTCATTTAATGTTATCTGTTTTTGTCCATTTTAATTCCTTGTTATCTGTTATGAGCCAAATCAATTTGCTGTTTTGCTGTTATTGGGACCCCCCTTGCCCCCCCTCAAAATACCGTCAGACATAGTGAAAAAAATATATGATAGGATATGTCTAAGGCGTTACGCGCGATATGTTCGTACATGTAAGCGTAACACAACGTCGCGAATATTTCGTAACGTTCAAACCGAAAATTCGACTGAAACGTTGTTTTTAAGCAAGTGCGACATTCTTGTAAGACTCGGCAAAATCGACGGTGCTTTTTAACTACTTATCGAAAATTGATGTATTTCAGTTTTTTGAAAATTTAAGAAAAATAACATTTTAAAAAATCATAAATTCTACCATTATAAGAGCAGTGATAAGCAAACAATGGACGTAAATTTGAGTTGAGTTCGTTTTTAAGTTAAAAAATGGCGGTGCGACAAACTTGTAAGCCTTTGAAAAATCGCTCATAAATTACCATATATCATGTTTCAGGATATTTGTCTTTAAATTCATAAAATTAAGCAAATTAACATTGATGTAGTAAATACAAATACTACACTTTTTTCATTTTAGATAAATATTTTTTGATTCTCAAATCTGGAATCCCAATTTTTTTTCCCGCGGGACAGATTTGCCCTTTTAGTATTGAACGCGTTTTTTTTTCTATGACGTCATCATAACGTCATAAAAATGCATAAAGGAATGGAGGAACTATTCTGTTTAATAATGGAAAAACACGTTTTTCAAAATATTAAATAGTTTTGACGAAAATCATAGTTTAGTGGTTACAATAACTGAAATATGTTACGCGGGACAACCTAAAAATAGCCGTTTTTTTTAAATGAAGTTTCAACAATTATTTTATTTGTTTTTTATTTTAAAAAATCGTTATTTTTTAAAATACGTACAATGAGGGGGAGGACAGGGGTAAGGGAGACAAGGAGAAAGGGGGTAGGAGAAAGGAGAAAGGGGGTGGGAGAAAGGAGAAATGGGTAGGAGAAAGGAGAGGAAGGCTGGGAGAAAGGAGAAAAAGTTGGACAAAAAAATAAAATATGACAAAATAAAATATCTCTCTTTTTTCCGGTAAATTAAAAAAAAAATAAGGAGAAGAGGGGTAGGAGAAAGGAGAAGAGGGGTGGAAGAAGGGAGAAGGGTACCCCCTGTCCTCCCCCTCTACAATAGCAACTACTCAGAAGTTTTATAAATATTTTTCTCTAATTTTTAGTCAATTTATCCCTTTCTAGTGCACCCATTGTATAAAAAAAATCCACGTGTGCTTCGTTTGATCTCAGTTCTTCATTGGTTAAAATCCGATTATGACGTCGAATTTTCTTGTTTTCCTCCGAATTTCCTATTGTGACGGCATGAAAAAAAGGCGACCATGCCTGATGACATCACATAGAAAGAACACATCTTTTTGCAGATCAGTCGCAAAGAAGGAATAAGTTTGCCTGCGTATTGTTAGAAAATCATTAGATAAACAGATTCCACCACCAAATCTCGTGTAATACGATATTTATCCACTCTCGACAGTTAAATTTTAAATATTTCTTCTTCCGAATACGGGAGTAGACTCCTAGGTAGGAGTGTAAAACGCTCGGCGAGTCTCGGGTTTAGTCGCACACCAGTCGTGTCCAATCCGGATCTCAAAAACCGATTCCGATATGCAGTTTATTGTATAATAGATACGTCAGCAAAACCAGTGTACACATCATGCACATATTTAATGGATTTGTCATAAGGCGCTAACAACAAAACGCAACGATAAGAATAGGAAACACAACCATAAAAATAATTATGGAGGAATGGTGAGACAGTGGCGGACCCCTCCCCCCCCCCGTATTTTCCACCTTTACCAGATGAACCACTTCAGTTGGAAAATCCTCTTGAAGTGTAGAATCCCTTATTGTTGATTATTCACTATTGCCGTATTGGAGGGGGAGGACAGGCGTAAGGGAGACGGGGAGAAAGGGGGTAGGAGAAAGGAGAAAGGGGGTGGGAGAAAGGAGAAAGGGGGTAGGAGAAAGGAGAGGAAGGCTGGGAGAAAGGAGAAAAAGTTAGAGAAAGGAGAAAAAATAAAATATCTCTCCTTTTAAAATTTTTTCTTATATTTCAAGAAAAAATATCTCAAAAGGAGATGTTTTATTCTAATGGGAGAAAGGAGAACAGGGGTAGGAGAAAGGAGAAGATGGGTGGGAGAAGGGAGAAGGGTACCCCCCTGTCCTCCCCCTCGTATTGGGCTATTCCAGAAATAATCCATACCCCCCTATAGTCCAAATAATTATGACGTCTTAAAAGGCTATTATAATTTTTTTCTTTGACGCCTTACATCGACGACGTTAATGTAAGGCGTCAAAGAAAAAAATTATAATAGCCTTTCAACAGGTCGGGACCACTACCTTATATGGAAATGCATAAATTAGCATACTTATGTTCTCGCACATGTAATTGTTTATTTACATGTGACGCAATTTATTTTTACCTAGGTTTTTGACCAATCCACTAAATGAGTTACAATGCATGATGGACTACTACGTGTTTACAATCAACCAAGAACACGTGTTATTTACTGAAAACAACACATTTTTTCGTGCAATGCGGGATTCACAATTTCGCTTAGTTTTTCATTTTGTGTATCCTTATTTATAGTTCGTGATATAAAGTATTACTTCCATGCTCAGATTAACGAAGAGTTGTTTCTATGCGAAGAAAAAAGGGTTTGAATTACCCGATATATAGCCATTAACATCATGTTTGATGATGGCACAGAGATTTCATGTATTGTTCCACCAGAAGCAACGAAACAACTGCGAAAAAACACAATTACCCATGAGACAAACTTACTGGTGTAAAGTAAGCCGTCGATAACAGCCGGAGTACAGTAATGTTTGTATATATAGATAATTAAAGGCAAATATGGGATCCTTGAATTTTGTGTTCGTAAAAAAGGCGAAGAAATATTTACATACATGGCAGTGTTAACAAAATCTATAAGTATTTTTGTTGGTCACATTTCAGTATATGGGACTTCCAAATTGTTCCCTTTTTTTAAGGTAGTGAAGTAAGCAACTGTAGTTTCAGTTTGTTCGTTTTTTAACGGGCTCAGACATTTGACAAACTGAATAAAATCATTACAGCTGATTTCTTAAACCTACAAAGTAAAACTTTGGTTGGCTTGCTTGCTTTGTTTGTATAGTTGTTTATACAAGCTTTGAAAATAAGATTGACATCTTTAAACAATATATATATATATATATATAGGCATAGTTTAACTTGTATATTTTATATTTTGTACAATATACAAACAAAGCAAGCAAGCTAACCAAAGTTTTGCTCCACATGCATTAGGAAATAAGCTGTAATGATTTTATCCATATGTATGTGCGACAAGATGGAAAATTTGATATGTTTTGTGAAAATTGCAGCGTTGGATCTATAATAAAAAAGAAGATGTGGTATGATTGCCAATGAGACAGCTGTCCACAAGAGACCAAAATGACACAGAAATAAACATTTATAGATCACCGTACGGTCTTCAACAATGAGCAAAGCCCATACCGCATAGTAAGCTATAAAAGTCCCCGAAATGACAATGTAAAACAATTCAAACGAGAAAACTAACGTCCCTAATTATATAAAAAAAATGAACGAAAAAAAAATATGTAACACATAAACAAACGACAACCACTGAAATACAGGCTCCTATACAATATATTTTTTTTTGATGAGATAGATTTCTTGTCCTTTTATATATTTAATTGAGCCGGTTTTTTTTTTGTTTTTTTTTTTGTTTGGATTGTTTTACACAAGTAATTTTTGGGTCATTAATAGCTTACTTTTCAGCATTGGACCTATGACTGCTTACTTTACTAAATTATGTCTTTGTTGGAAAGATGTCTCATTTAGTTTAGTTTAAACATATTTATTTATAGTGGATTGGGAAACAAGTTTTCCAACTTATATTAATCCCTTTCCACTTTGCGGGATGTCTCATTTGGCACTCATACGTCATCTTCTTATTTCTATATACAAAGCACGTTTTAGAAAAAAAAATAATAGGTAATATGGCACCCACTATGATCCAGAGACTTTTAATATTGGAGATATTTTACATATGTCAACAGGACAGCAGCCGAACGATAAAAAACCTCTGAGGTATATTTTGTGATAAAATTAGCAACAAACGATATTATCGATGGATGAAACTATAAAAAATGTATTGAGCTAAATACCGTACCCGCTCAGTGGCGGATCCAGGGGGCGGGGGTTCAGGGGGATGGACCCCCTTTTTTGGACGATCAGTGCATTTGGATGGGGACATGTAGTTGGAACCCCCTCCCCTTTTGTCCAGGGTTAGGACCCCCTTTTTAAAATGGCTGGACCCGCCCCTGCCGCTTTCATAACACTTCTTTTTAGCATACTGAATATTATGATGTTCTTACTATTAGTTCAGGTCCTGATAAAAAAAAAAACACATTCAGTACAGAAAGAAGTGTTTCAATAAAAGTTTCGTGTTTTTCTTGGCAGAAATGATTTTGCAAGACACTATACAGGTTTAAAAGAGCTCAAATGATTTTCTTACTGGACAGTGATCACTTCATTGTAAATTTCACTGCGTCGTGAAATTAATGCAGGTTCAATTCATAACAATGCACAAAACCGGTTCAACTACTTTTGCAAGGCGAAAAAGAAAGTCGAATCGTGAAGCCAATAAACAATATTTTTTTAATCTGAGCATGCAAATTGAAGATTACGTTATATATTTTACATTGAATATATTTGCAGAATAAAAACTTTGGTAATGAGAGTCCCAGACAATATATTAATTGACTGTTTTCCCACTAATTCCACGTGTTTTAAGTAGTTGTTTACTCGTAGTAGCCCACAATGCATTGTAGTTCATTGAGTCGATTGGTCAGTTTTTCAAGGCCATATTGGCCTTGTGTTTTGGAAATTACTATGCAAATATATTCTGACGTCAGAAAATCTAGAGTTCTCGACCTGTTCAAGACGTCATAATTATTTGGACTAACCCCCCTATAGAAGGTTAAGGATTTCCAGAAAAAAATCTGTTAAAATCTCAGATTTTCAAGAAAATATTCTGTAAGTTGTCAATAATTTCCAGATTATTTCAAAAATTCTAAAAAATATTCCAGGAAAAAAATGAGAATAATACTAAAAATTCCAAGAAAATATCCTGTGGAAATAAATATTTCCAGACAAATTTAATTTCCAACAGAAAAATTCCAGATAAACAATTTTCATGAAACATATAAGTTTTAATATTGTTTTTTTTGTGTCATACATGTAGATGATTAGATCAAACTGGCATTCATTCAGTGTATGGCAGCTGTATGCTTACTTGTTTTTGTTTAAATGTCTTTGTGATCAAGTTCATCCATTTCAAATGTACAATCATTCAATGGATAATTTATCTTGGGTCTTTTTATATTGTTATGATACATTACGGTCTCTGGTAAGGGTGAAGGTTGGCTCCTGTTGTAATGTTTAAAACACTACATTTTTTTATGCACCTTTTCTAAATCAGATGCCATTGACATTGTTCAGTGGTTGTCATTTGTTGGTGTAGTAACTTGTTCATGTTTCTGGTTTCTTTTTTTTTCATATAGATTCCACAGTTGGTTTTCTGTTATTTTTGGGGCCCATTATAACTTGTTGCTTGGTGTGAGCCAAGGCTCCATGTTTTTGACCTATACCTGTTAACTTTTTATGCGCTGTGATTTGGGTTGAGAGATGTCTCATTGGTATTCTTACCACATCTTCTTGTTTATACATGTAGGACTCTAAAGTGCGATGGTACTCTAAAGTGCGATGGTCACGCTAAAGTGCAATGGTCTACGCTAAAGTATGACGGTGTCTCACGCTAAAGTGCAATGTTTGTTTGTTCCCTAAAGTACGATGGTACAGCACGCTAAAGCGCGATGGAACAAAAGAGAAAGATTCAAGGGCACTAATGTCAAAAACAAGTCTTTTTGCGAAATCTAGTTTGCAATGATTCAACATATATACAACTTAGATTGACAACTAATACAAATAAATTTTGGAAAATCACTTGGATCATTTTGAATATCAATGTTTAGTGAGAGTTTAATGTCTCTAGCATATTTTGATTTTTCGTATGATAGGTGGTGAGCAGTTCTCTTTTCTGTAGTTCCACATAAACGACAGTTATAGTCTGGGTCCATTTTTTACCATATCTGTTGACAAAAAAAGACTATTTTGGATTTGTTTTAAAGGGTTGAAGGGTAGAAAAAGCACATCATAAGTTGTGATTGAAAGTTGTTTGTCTTACGTCCAGTGTCATGTATTTCATTCATATTTCGGGACTGTACATATTGAAAATTGAGCCGATTTAATCAAGATTTAAAAAAAGACAATTTTATTATAGAGCAATTATAAGACTTACAAATGTACTCCAAATCCAGGGCTGGTTTAACACCATGTTAAATAAGGCTTTACGTATATTATTATATACAGTGGCGGATCCAGAGGGGGGTTCCGGGGGTGCGCACCCCCCTTTATTTTGGCAGATCAATGCATTTGAATCGGGACATATGTTTTGCACCCCCCCTTTGCCCTGGGCTAGCACCCCCCCTTTCGAAAATTCCTGCATCCGCCACTGATATATGAAATATCCTGACTGCCAAATATACATCACTGATTTCTGATTTCATGGACATGTATATGTTAAGTGCACTGTAAAACAGTTTCAGTTTACGTTTTTGAAATAGACATTAAACCTTGTTTTTTAAGTGCATATATAAAGTATAAGATTTACAGTAGAAGTTGATAACTTTAAGATTTGTCCTTGTGAGAAAACAATACTCGGGTCATAAAGACTTTTTTTAAATCTTGGCTAGTATATATATTGGCATAGTCATACATGTTCAAATGATAAAATACTGACCATGGCTTTATATGATCGGAAAGGTCTTTCAATTGCGGGTAGACAAGAAGTTTTTATATTCACAATTAAAAAGATATTAACCAACATTATATAAATAGCTACACAACGAAGTGAGATCTCTGTTTTCTTCTTCTGTATTTTGTTGATGTTGGTACTTGTTCGATTAATTTTCGTATTTTAAACTGGAAATTTCTACTTTCCAGGGTTATCCAGTACCTTAACTATATAGACTACTCGAAACTTCACAGTAATTATTTTTATCAAATATATTTATTTTTAACCGGCGGTAACCGGAACACACCTTAATTACGATTTAAACTTAACCCACAAACTAATGAAATATTGTCACTCACCACTTCAAAACGTTGTAGTATTCAAAGTTCTCGTCCGATTTTCTTGTTTTGTACATCAGTCGATTTGTTTTGAAAAATTGAATAATTCTGAAAGACCACAGACGAGATTGAAATAAACAAAGGGGTTTTCCGACAGGTATTAGAGATAACCTTTCGCAATAAAAACCATGTGATGATAAGAAGTATGTCTGGTCAATTTAGGACGGCGGCATCGCACATGGTCACAAAGGGCTATTAACGATAACATACTAATTAGTCAGTTTCCATATCTTTTCTACAGAGCTCCCCGGGTTATAAATAAGTGCTAACAAATCGTTGTAGTTCCTGTCAATATAATACTTCCATGGTTCAACATAAATAGATTGTTATATTGGTTATCAAAATCAGCTAGTGGCAAAATCTTCTGAGTTTTGAATTTTATAAGCTCCAGACATCCCCCCTTTTTTTTGTAAAACAAAATTTTTGTTTAGTATGTATGTTATCTTTATATTTATATTATAAAATCTTCAATATAAATTTGAATAAGAAATGACTGATTTTCTACAAAAAAAAATTGTATACTGGAATGAAATTTGAGAAGTTATCAAAGGAGTAGGTTCAGTAAGACCCCTTTTTGGCTCCAAAATTAAGCAGCTTTGCAAAATTGAGCAAATGTAATCTTTTAGCTATTTTTTGGAAAGTAGAATGCTTCTGCTACATAAATATGTGCTGTTTTTGACAATACAATGTACATATATCGTGTACTAGCATCATAAAGTCATGCTAAATTACTGAAATCTTCACAATTATAGCATTTTAGTTAAATTTTAGACAGTTTCCGTCTAAAGCTTAGATAATGCAGCCTCTAATGAAGAGAAGTTATGTATACAGCATTACGGGTAACGAGGGTAAAGGGGCGAGTTTCTTCATATTTTGGCTTGGTAAATATGAATGTCATGTGAATATTCTGAGACATTTATTCAGGAGATTAAATATTTTCTTTGGTAATATCTTCTGACATCAGACTCGGACTTCTCTTGAACTGAATTTTAAATGTGCGTATTGTAAAGTGGCCGCATTCGTGTTCATTCATAATATTAAAATGTAAGTTGTATTTGATGATAATACATAACATATATAAAGGTTGAGGATGAACACGGATGCGGCCACTTTCATTTTTGACGAAAACCATCTTAAAAGTGACGTTTTTTGGCATATTTGTTAGATTTTTAACCGGATTTTTGTGACAAAAATGTCGGTTATTGATTTGGAGATGTACGGCGGGCGGGCGGGCGGGCGGGCGGCAATCAAATGTTGTCCGTGCATTAACTCATGAACCGTTCAATCAAAGCTTTTAAAATTTTAATATGTTGTTACTGACAACTAAATGAAGGTCAAGTTCAATAATGGCGATTTTGACTTTTACCGTTCAGGAGTTATGGTTCTTGAAAGATTGAAAAATGAAGTTTCCAGTCGTGTCCGTGCATTTACGCATGAACTGTTCTACTAAAGCTTCCCAAATTTTAACATGTTGTTACTGATGACAAAATGGAGGTCATGTTTAATAATGACGATTTTGACTTTTACCGTTCAGGAGTTATGGTTCTTAAAAGATTGAAAAATGGAGTTTCCAGTTGTGTCCGTGCATTTACGCATGAACTGTTCTACCAAAGTTTCCCAAATTTTAATATGTTGTTACTTATGACAAAATAGAGGTCATGTTCAATAATGGCGATTTTGACTTTTACTGTTCAGGAGTTATGGTTCTTGAAAGATTGAAAAATGGTGTTTCCAGTCGTGTCCATGCATTTTCTCATGAACCATTCAACCAAAGCTTTTGAAATTTTTATATGTTGTTACTGATGACAAAATGGAGGTCAAGTTTAATAATAAGGATTTTGACTTTTACCGTTCAGGAGTTATGGTTCTTGAAAGATTGAAAAATGGAGTTTCCAGTCGTGTCCCTGCATTTACGCATGAACTGTTCTACCAAAGCTTCCCAAATTTTAATATGTTGTTACTGATGACAAAATAGAGGTCAAGTTCAATAAAGACGATTTTGACTTTTACCGTTCAGGAGTTATGGTTCTTGAAAGATTGAAAAATGGTGTTTCCATTTATGTATTACTGAAAAATTATTACACCAGGGTTTTCGATATCACAAACTGGTCAAAACATTTACTAAATTTTATCACCGGTATAAGGAAATAATTCGTAAATATAACTCAACATGCAGACATCTTATACGTTCAGGTATTTCACATCCAAAATTTTATGGAAATATTCTTTATAAAGCACAAAAATGTCAGTATTCTCCTCAGAAACTAACAAAACCTTTAAATAGACTTATTAAAAGGGGATATAGTTACGATACTGTTGTCAGGTCATTAAAGATTGCATATTTTGGCTTTAACATTGATTCACTGATAGGGTCTTTGCATCGGAACTAAACACATTTATTTCTAAAAAAACAGTTGTTGGCATGACACGGGTTATGTTCTTCTCATATTTTTTATGATAGTATGATACTAAACCCCTAACGGGAGGGATTGTACCTGATATTCATATGATGAAGACATAATCTTTCAATCAGTTTAATTGAGGTCTGGAGCTGGCATGTCAGTTAACTGCTAGTAGTCTGTTGTTATTTATGTATTATTGTCATTTTATTTATTTTCTTTTGTTACATCTTTTGACATCAGACTCGGACTTCTCTTGAACTGAATTTTAATGTGCGTATTGTTATTGTTTTACTTTTCTACATTGGCTAGAGGTATAGGGGGAGGGTTGAGATCTCATAAACATGTTTAACCCCGCCGCATTTTTGCGCCTGTCCCAAGTCAGGAGCCTCTGGCCTTTGTTAGTCTTGTATGATTTTAAATTTTAGTTTCTTGTGTATAATTCGGAGTTTAGTATGACGTCCATTATCACTGTACTATTATGCATATTTTAGGGGCCAGCTGAAGGACACCTACGGGTGCGGGAATTCTCGCTACATTGAAGACCCATTGGTTGCCTTCGGCTGTTGTTTGCTCTGTGGTCGGGTGGTTGTCGCTTTGACATATTCACCATTTCCTTTCTCAATTTTATTTCCAGTCGTGTCCGTGCATTTTCTCATGAACCATTCAACCAAAGCTTTTGAAATTTTTATATGTTGTTACTGATGGCAAAATAGAGGTCAAGTTCAGTAATGATGATTTTGACTTTTACCGTTCAGGAGTTATGGTTCTTGAAAGATTGTAAAATGGCGTTTCCATTCACGTTGTTGCATTTACTCATGAACCATTCAATCTAAGCTTTTCAAATTTTTATATGTTGATACTGATGACAAAATGGAGGTCAAATTTGATGTTGACAATTTTCACTTTCACCATTCATCAGTAATGGTTCTTGTGATATTGCCAGGACACAAATAAATATTAATAAATCCGGTTTGCTGTCGTTGTGACAGCCTCTTGTTCATATTTAAGCTTCAATCGGAGCGTTTTTAATGACTGATCAGTTAAAATCTTTTACATAAACTAATCGAATCAATTGAAATATACACTTAAGTGTTTAAAAAGTGTCCTAAATATCTCGTTAGATGAAACTGAAATTTGGGGCCAAAATCGGCCCTTACCGGACCTACTCCTTTAATGTTCTCATACCACAGTCACAATTTGAAAATGTTTTCTCCAAATACAAATGGTTTTTAAAAAAATTATAAATTAGTTCACAATACATTACAAAATAAATGTGTCTCTAATCTCATATAATTTCCTGTACATGCAGTTTTACAATTTTCTATTTGTCGCCTGCAACTAAAGTGGCCAAATCTAGACATCTAACAATCCTTCTTTGGGGAACGATTTATATAATTTCTTATTGTTTTCAAATTCCTGTATTTCTTTACATGTTATAATTTCCTAAAACATCATGAAATTAAAGAAAATTACAAAACTTTTAAACAATTGTTAAACTCTAAATTTGTATAATATGAATGACATTTGATTTTTTAAATGTATACATGTTTAACATTTTTAAAGTTAAGATAAGTTATGGAACTGAAAGATGATACATTATGTATATATATTCAAAACATATTCATATAATAGATGTAATCATATTAATCCACTTAGACAAATAGAGTCAATGTATTATAATGATTGATAAATAAACGGAAAAAATAACAATTTAAATAATAAAAAAATAAACTTTTCTAATTTTAAAACTGAGACTAAATATTTATTTTTGCAGAGCAAGGGATTATGGATACATAGTTCCTAGTATTTATCTCCTTTGTCTTATAACATGTGGTTCAAGTAATTGCATGTAGTATATTATGATATAATTAAAGTCCACAGAAATGGCCATGTGTTCACAGTGGGACTTCTTTAAAGCTTTTTAATTACTGATTGTTTGTCAACTAGATGGCTAGATAAAATAATCTTCAACCTCAACAACTATGAAAAGCAGTAGGTCCTGGTGTGTGGTTTCTCACAAATTTCAATACAAACATACTTGTAGAGAACATAAATCATTGTAAATAAAACCCTATAAATCCAGATAGTGAACTATGATTTTGTTTTTATTTTAAAACCATTAAAACACTGACTTGTAAATAGTTGTAAAAATCTTGATTTGTTATCAACATCCAGTATTTTTACTTAGTCATTTCTTTTGATTCTTCATTTCTTAGTATGGATGTTTTGCATTTTTTATCATAAACCTTATAGCTGCATTAAAATATGACTCCTTCACAATAAAAAACAAACTTGAAACAAAAAGATAACTATGGGTCTATAATCAAGTTTGATTACAAAATCAAAAGTTAAATATAATTAGTGGAATTTGGATGTTAGAACCATTTGTTATGTTTATAAAGGTTTTTTTTTTATCATTTTTGTCATGAATAAATTATAATATACACAGTATTCATATCAATTTAATTTCACTTAGTTCTAGAAATGCAAGTTTCAAAATATTTTTTTTAATCACAGGCATTTATTTTCTGAGAATTTTTTCCCTTATGCCATGACCATAACCATGATAACACATGTTTTATGAAAATGCAAAAAAGCAAACAAGTTCTATAATACCAATATACTGATATACATGCATGTACATGTAACTTCCATGGTAAAAGAAAAGAGGGGGAAATATTATTATCTCAATCTCCAATTAGAAGTTGTGAATTGTCCCAATAAGATTACAAATGTAATAGTAAACATGTCATGTGGTGTTGAAAGTATGCATTTCTTTTGAAGTATTATCACTATCAATATCTACATGAATATCATATCCCCTGAATGTTATGTTAGAAGCTGAGGTACATGAACAAATGTACATTTTTTTATTTTTTTTTAGGTCCTATTGCAAACAATTTCAAATTTACAACTCTCAGACTTAATAGATATAGGAAGATGTGGTGTGAGTGCCAATGAGACAACTCTCCATACAAATAACAATTTAAAAAGTAAACCATTATAGGTTAAAGTACGGCCTTAAGTTCAGTACTGACAACTCTGGCTTACAACATGTATGGACACACTTTATACATGTAGTATTAAAATAATAAAATGTGGTATCATTTCCAAATTGCCAATAAGACTACTCTCCAATAGTTAAGATAATCATGCCATCTGCTGTGGGTATTTTTCAATTTTCACATCTTTTGATCCACTGGAAGGCGTCAAAGCAAAAGCTTAAAATAGCTTTCCTAGACATCATAATTATTTGTACTAACTCCCCACCAGAGATCAAAAGATACAAAATTAACCACTTAAGAATATCGTACAGCCTTCAACAACGAGCAAAAACCTATTAAACCACTTTAAATTTCTGGTACATTGTTTGTAAAGATACATAGGGCTTTAGAATTACCTAATGAACTACAGATATACATACAAGCACAAATTTATCTTAAGTTTACTGAAAGCGACTAGAATCCAGATTTTCCATGGAATTTTTAAACTTTTATTGTTGCCTTCTATAGGATGCTCTGGATTTCCAGAAATTTTCTAATAACAACAGCATAATTTTCCATGGAATATTTTAATTTATCTTTTTGCCTTCTATAGGACCGACATGGAATTCCAGATTTTTTTCTGAACCACATCCCAAATTTTCCATGGATTTTTTTCTGAACCCCATATACCTTCTATAGGGGGGGTATGGATTATTTCTGGAATAGCCCATTCACTACATGTATCTGTAGCATTAACATCCTGACACAAATATGTGTGCAATACGCATTGCTGAAATGTGACGTTTTTCTCCTCAAAAGATGATATTGTTGTAACAAATCTGTGTTTATTTTTTTTATAGTTTATGAGCATGGCACCTACATCCCCATTTATCTTGTTTGAAGAAAAATTGATGGAAGTCATCAAAAAAACACCAAAGACATCACCCCTGGAGATATATATTTTAAAAATATATCTGGAAATGAAAACAGAAACTGACATTGTTCAGGTTTGTACTATAGTCATGATAGTAGGATATAGACTGTCTGATGGACATGCATGACAATTTTTTATACCCTGTAAGAATATAAGATGGTCCCAAATGTTTGTTTGTAGACTGTTAACATCATGTAAAAACTTGAAGGCATTATTTGACGTTTTTATACCCCATCAAATGAAGTTTGTGTGGGTATATAGGAATCACCTCTGTCTGTCTGTCTGTCTGTCCATCCGTCCTGCTCATTGTCCTGAGCAGAACTTTTGTACCTTAGTACCTACATTGTAGGATTATCAAACTTGGTATGTGGATGAATCATATACGGGAGGTGGATGTGTCACGAATGAAATTATGTCACAATGACCTTGACTTTGATCTTCATGATAGCAAAACGAAGATGATGTGTCACGTACCAAATTTAGGTCAATGTGACCCTTGACCTTCATGATAGTAAAATGTCATCCACTTTTTTCTTTATAATTTTTAAAGCTTTTCTTCTTCATGTTCTTCATGTCATAGCTTTTGTACTGTAGAGCCTAGGTGGTTGTATCATTGGCATAGCTTTTGTACTGTAGAGCCTAGGTGGTTGTATCATTGGAAGATGAACTTCTTGCGATATCAGATGTAAGTCTCATGACTTATAGGGTTAGGCAAGTGAGAGGGAAAAAGGGGTGGGGTATAGAGTTGTGCTCATAGTTTCAAGTTAGATTTAATATGGAACAAGAATTTCATTGCAGACTCAATACACATGATACATTTACAAGTTTAACTTCATACCCTTGGGAAGGAGATTTGAAAGAATTTTGACACGCATCTTCATCAGTGATATCTCACCCATTATTTCATGATGTTATTATTATACAATTTTATTTCTATCTATTATTCAATTTTCCGTATTTAGCGCCAAAGTTCGGGAGCGGAGTATCACTAATAAGCATCAGTTCACACAGATTTCTTGTTTTGCTCTTGCATACATATATTATTATTTAGTGTACAGTTTTGTAACTGCTGAATATTGATTTTCATGTGTGTTATCTTTAGGAAGTAGGAACCAAGTATGACAGTCCCCCTCTAGATGAGAAGGACAGTTGTGGACAGAATTCAAGGAAAAGGAAAGAAAAGAATAGACTTTACACCTGGATAAAAAATTTCATAACAAGAAAGACGTGTGCACCTGTGGAATCTTGTGAGTTTATGATGTTTATCATGTTTATATGCACATTGATTTAAGAATTGAATGCATATTTTTTGTACTTAATCGGCGTGTAAAAGCGTTGACCGAAGCACATTTTATATAAAGCGTGGAAGCGCTTCATACAAAAAATGTGTGCACGGTCAACGCTTTTACACGCCCATAAAATGCAAAAAATCTGCATTCAATTCTTAAAATTACATTTTCAGTCAAAAAAAAACCAAAATCACATCAAAGTTCAAGGCAATATTTTTTCTGCGCCAGTCGAGTGTTTCGTCTATAAAAGACTCATTAGTGACACTCTTATCTAAAACTATGCAAATCCAAATCACTATGAAGTTGAAGAGATTATAAACCCAAAATATACCGAAACAGGGAACCAAAATAAGACCAAGGAAATCCTATGCCTTGAAGTAGAAAAACTTTATTGTTTTAAACAATTTCAAAATTTATAACAGCACATTTAGTTTGATGAATCACGTCAGCACCGAAGTGTTGACTAGCGGAGCGGGTTAACCTCTAGGAAGAATACCTCCACCAGCAGTGAAAACCATCATGGTGTTAAAAAAAAAAATCACATCAAAGTTCAAGGCAAGATTTTTTCTGCGCCAGACGCGCGTTTCGTCTATAAAAGACTCATCAGTGACGCTCTTACATGTATCTAAAACTATGCAAATCCAAAATCACTATAAAGTTGAAGAGCTTATAAACCCAAAATATACCGAAACAGGGCACCAAAATAAGACCAAGGAAATCCTATGCCTTGAAGTAGAAAAACCTTAGTGTTTTAAACAATTTCAAAATGTATAACAGCAAATTATGAATTTCCAACATAGTGTATTTTAACAGATTTGAGCTAGGACTTACATTTTCTGAGCTATAAGGGGCTAAAAGGGGTTAAAAAAGACTTCTCTTTTTTGTTCGTCAAATTTTTATTTTTCATCTTATTTTGGTTTTGTTTTTTATGCCCCGCCACGAAGTGAAAGGGGCATATAGATTTACCCTTGTCCGTCCGTACATACGTATGTACGTCCGTCTGTCCCGATCTTGGTTAAGTTTTGCGTTAAGGTCCATTTCTCAGAATGTGATAATGATGTACCAATGATATTTCATCAGTATATTCTTCTTAAATAGTACTACATTGATCAACAACATTTGGGTCAATTTGACCTACATTTCATGCTTGATTGACTTCAATAACTTTTTTCATAAATGACCATTGTGAAGAAACCTATTGTAATATATGAATGATATTTCACCACTGTGGTGTTCCTATGTAGTGTAACACAGTTCAACAGTTCAGCATCTTTTGGGTCACTATGACCTACATTTTATGCTTGAGTGATTTTGGTTAAGTTTTGCGTTTAGGTCCATTTCTCAGAACCCTATGGTAGTGCATCAATGATATTAGACTGTTGTAGTGTTCTTGCTTAGTGCAACACAGTTCAGCATCTTTTTGGTCAATATGACCTACATTTTATGCTTCAGTGGTTTTGGTTATGTTTTGTGTATAGGTCCATTTCTCAGAACCCTATGGTAGTGTATCAATGATATTAGACTATTGGTAGTGTTCTTGCTTAGTGCAGCACAGTTCAGCATCTTTTTGGTCACTATGACCTACATTTTATGCTTCAGTGATTTTGGTAAAGTTTTGTGTCGAGGATTATTTCTCAAGAACCTAATGTAGTATATCAATGATATTAATGTATTGTAGTGTCCTTGCATAGTGCAGCACAGTTCAGCATCTTCTAGAATACCATGACCTACATTTTATGCTTGAATGATTTTGGTCAAGTTTTGCATTTACTGCCATTTCTCGGAATCTGTGGTAGTGTATCAATGATATTACACTGTTGTAGTATTCTTGCACAGTGCAGCACAGTTTGACCTCTTTTTGGTCACTTTGACATATCTTATGCTTGAGTGACTTTGGTTTAAATTTGCCATACAGCTCTTTTCAGCAGCATTTTGGTCAATTTTTACATGAGACAACATGGAACCTCATATTGATCTTAATGGCAGGGCATCTGTGGCTTACAGACACATTTTCTAGTTTTTCTTTATGTTCCTTATGAACTTTCGCAACAGTAGAGTACGACAGATTTAGCATAGCTTTTACCGTTTTCGAGCTATTAGGGGCCAAAGTGGTGCTAAATAAAAAAAAAACCAAAAAAAAGTTTTTTTATTACTAATCAGAATTCTCTGTCCAGCATATTACTGTGTCCAGCATATTATTGTGTCCAGCATATTATTGTGTCCACTTTAGTAGTGTGTCAATGCTTGCCCAAATGAACACCTGTTCGACCACTGCGGTCGTATCATGCTGCGCTTGGCGTAGCTCTTTATTTTGGTAATGCTTCAACCAAATGATAATATCTTTGGTATGTAGCCTTATTATGAAGAGTTACAGATTAAGTTAGAGTTTGGTGACGGTTCAATGATTTTCACGGAAGCTACAGCCATTGGACATAGAAAAATTCAATATCAAAGAAATTGTAAATGTAAAACCACTGGCAGTGGGGCTAAACAAACCAAATATAAAACATACAAAACAATAAAAAGTAAAAGACATAGGTTAAAGGTAAAAGTGGTCCAAAATATAAAATATTTCTATACATACAAAATTACAGTGAATTATAAGTATTCCACACTTTTTTTTGTAATGTTCAACCAATTGATTTTATTTTTGGTATGTGGTCTTATCATGAGAAGTTACAGATTAAGTTCTACTTTGGTTGTGGTTGAATAATTTTTACGGAAGTTACGCCCTCGGACTTAGAAAATTACAGTGAATTTGAAGTTTTCAGCACTTTTTTATGTCCCGCCACAAAGTGGTCGGGACATATAGTTTTACCCTTGTTTGTCATTCTGACTTGTTGCGCAACAACCAGTTTTCCAGACTTTTTTACTAAACACCTTGAGATATTGAACTGATTTTTGGTATATAGATATTTATTGATGTTACAGATTGAGTTTGAGTCTTGTTACGGTTCATTGATTTTCACTTTTGTCGTTCAAGAGTTATGGGACTTTGTTCATTGAAAATTGACATTTTTCACAAAAACTCAAGTTTACTTTGACCAATTCTTACTAAATTTTAACATGATGTTACATGTAGGTCCTATGTAGAGTAAATGCCTTTGGTTTTTGTTATTTTCCCTATTGTCCTTTTAGAGTTCTGGAGTTGGGAGCGGACTAAGTAACTTACTTTTTTTTTGTGAATAACTAAAGAATATTTTTTTCCTATTTTCATTTAGATTTTTTTTGGTTCTATATTTAATTTATTATTTTTTTCATTATTTTATTAAATTTTATTTTTATAAAAATAATTGTCTGTTTGCTTTTAAAATTCACATAGTGTTTCTTCTTTTGTTTTGTTTGAAATAGACATGATCTGATAATTACAGTCGAATCTGCTTAATCCGACACCTGAATATTCCGACATCCTGTGAAATCTGACAAAATTTACTGGTCCCGAAAGTTTTCTTTAACATTCTTTGTTAAAAAATCTTCTGTATTCCGTCACCCGTCTACTCCGTAATCCGACAGCATTTTCAAGTCCCAGCCTTCATAAGTACTCTAATTATACTTGTTTAATCCGACCCTTTGATCTCCTTAATCAATTTATAAACAAGGTAATCATAATTCAGTCAGGTGTATTTCATGCATTTTTATTAAAGGTAATTTAATCCATTACCTGTGTACACAAATATCTTGTTATTTTTTATTGATCGGATAGGAAATTTGAGGCTCAGTACGGGATAAAAACATTTCTACAACATATGGAAAATATATAAATCTTAATACATACTTTTCATAATGTCTTTCTTAATTCAATGTGAGTAAATTGTTGGGGAAAAAAATCCAGACGAAGAAATATTGCTAATTGGACTGTGAAATGATTTCATTTTGACAGTTTAATTTATGTAACCAGTGTCGAAGACGATATTCCGACTAAATGATACAAATAACCATGACTGGGAAAATAGTTAAACAATTGATGAAGACTAACACTGTAAATGTTCTAAGAACTTGTCAATCTCACTGAAATTTATCGTACTAAATATTTACAAGATCTTGGGAATTCGTACTTGACGTGGTGTAATGTTTCATAAACACTATTTTTCTTTAAAGGATCTCCTTAGTAAAACCTATTTTGGGTGTTATTGCCCACGTTTGTATCTTACATGCTTATTTCACTTTTATCAAATGTGAAACCCGAGTATTCCGACACCCTGTCCAATCCGACATATTTCTCTGGTCCCGAGGTGTGTCGGATAAGACAGGTTCCACTGCATATGTTTTGAAATGAACTATAAAAAAAATTCGGAATGGGCGTATATTGCACTTGTGGCGCAGCTGTTTATTCTAATTCTGATTTCCAATATATTTCAATAATAGTGAACTACCAACATAATCGTGGCAAGCAAGTTAGACTGTCAAGAAAGTAAGCATATCAAACACATTACTGTATGAAGCAAGCTACTGGTAACACAATTCCTGTGTTGACCACAATATAGGTTATTGAGTAGTCAACAAAGTAGGTTGTTGAGCACCTCAGTTTGTATTGATAAAATTATCTGTAATTTCAAATGTTATTTTGGACTGTCAATTAAGTCATTTTAAGCTTGAGAGGCAAAATAAACCTTTGCAAAAAAAAAGCTCAGACCTGTCCTCTGTTTATCATTGGATGAAAATCTTATATTTTCAGTTAAAGAAAAATGGACCAGATTTGCAGATGCAAATCCATCTGTGGTGATGCAGTACGTCATAAGTAGGCCCAGGGTAATAGAACAACTGCAATGCATTTTGGACTCTGATTCAGGTAAATTTAGAGTTTTACCAAAGAAACAAATGGAATTGTGAATTCAAAAACATGTGTTTTTGATTTCTGTTTAATAATTGAATGATTAATTGTAATATGTTTTGCATTAGTCCATGATTGCAGAATATTTAATTTATTTCAGACAACATGTATGAAAGATGAGCATTGTTGATTGCTTTATAGATTATTATTAGGGTAATGTGAGCTTTTGCCACCATGAAACATCTATCATAACTTATCACACTTTAATCTTCCCCTCTGAAACCGCTGGGCTAAATGGAATCAAACTTGGCAGGATGCATCTATGTAAGGTCTGTTATAAAATTGCCTCATTTCGTCCTGATTGGACAACAAAATTGGCTGCCATGGGCAATTCTTGATGCTCACCTGAGCCTCTAGTTTTTTTTTTATTCAGTCATCTTCAAAATTGTTACTAAAAGAATGCATAGATCACACACAAAAAATTAAAACGGCATTAAAATTGCTATATTTAGCCATTGATATGTTTGGTTAAGACTATCCAGGTAAGCAATTTATGTTAGTTAATGAAATATCTTTCCTTATTCAGAGAAAGAGTTAGAAATAGACAGAGAAGAAGATAGAAATACTCAGATGGAAGGTGTAGAGGCAGAAGAAGATTTTGAGAGGGAACAGTTCATCGATTCAGAAGAGAATATTATCAATGAAGAAGAGGGTATAAATATTGTCAAGTGCTGTTTTTATCCCCCCTGCTAAGCGAAAGCGGGGGGATTATGTCATGTATGTAATGCAGTCCGTCTGTTTGTATGTATGTAATGTCATGCAAAATCTCAGAAACTAGAAATGATGGAAACTTGAAACTTGGTAGCATGTTAGAGTATGTGATCAGGGTATGAAATTCATGCCCTAGGGCAAATTTATGAGCGAAATTTCGTTTTTGAGATAGGCAGAAAATGGTGAAATCTTCCAAAATATTTACAATAGGAAGTTGGTTCCAACAGTATGACCTCCCATTATGGGTACCAAGTCTAGCAGTGGCATGGTATTTTGCCTGCAAGCCCTGAGGGCATTTTCCTAAGGGTTAAAAATAATGACAAAATCGATTCTGCACGAACTCCTCTTACACCTTTCATGGTAGAAACAAGAAAATTATAAGTGTATAAGTAGTACTATGAAAGTTGTCTGTGTCGAAGGTTTCGGAATTTTGAACTTTGCCCTTAGGGCAAAATGATTTCCCACCAAATGATTAATATGCGACATCTTTTGGTATGATTATGATCCAAGCAACTAACTTTTTATACCACCGCAAAAATTTTGCGTTCGTATAATGGTATCGCCCCTGTCCGTTGGCGTCGTCGGTGTCGGCGTCGTCGTCGTCGTCCAGATTAATGGTTTCCGGACAATAACTTAAGTTCTGATAGAGCAAATGCTACGAAATTTTAACACAAGGAATATAACCACAAAATACAGCTTGGGATTATTTTTGGGGGTTATGCCCCCGCCGGTTCCTGAAATAGGGGCCAAAAAGGGCAAAATAAGTGTTTATATTAAATATGATGTAGAGGATTTATTTTTATGCCCCACCTACGATAGTAGAGGGGCATTATGTTTTCTGGTCTGTGCGTCCGTCCGTCCGTCCGTCCGTCCGTTCGTTCGTTCGTCCGTCTGTCCCGCTTCAGGTTAAAGTTTTTGGTCGAGGTAGTTTTTGATGAAGTTGAAGTCCAATCGACTTCAAACTTGGTACACATGTTCCCTATGATATGATCTTTCTAATTTTAATGCCAAATTAGAGATTTTACCCCAATTTCACGGTCCACTGAACATAGAAAATGATAGTGCGAGTGGGGCATTCGTGTACTGAGGACACATTCTTGTTTGTTCAATTTTAATCAAATTTTTTTCATAATGTTCCTTATGAAATCCCGCAACTGTAATATTGCAACGGATTTAACATAGCCTTTACCGTTTCCGAGCTATAAGCGGCCAAAGTGGTGCTAAATCCCAAAAAACGAACTTTTTTATTTCTTGTCCGATTTCAATGGGTTTTTTTTTTTTGATTCCTCATGAAATTTTAAGCGATTTGAGCTAGGACCTACGGTTTCGGAGCTACAAGGGGCCAAAAGGGGCTAAAACTGCCTTCTCTTTTTTGTTCGTCAAATTTTTATTTTTCATCTTATTTTCATTTTGTTTTTTTCATTATGTTCCTTATGAAATTCCGCACCGATAGTATGTCAACGGACTTAACGTAGCTTTTACCGTTTCCGAGCTATTAGGGACCAAAGTGGTGCTAAATAAAAAAAAAAAACTTTTTTATTTCTCGTCCGATTTCAACGGGTTTTTTTTCTTTGGATTCCTTATGAAATTTCCAACTCAGAAAATTTTTACCGATTTGAGCTAGGACTTACGGTTTCTGAGCTACAAGGGGCTAAAAGGGCTAAAACGAACTTCTCTTTTTTGTTTGTCAAATTTTTATTTTTCATCTTATTTTGGTTTTGTTTTTTTCATTATGTTCCTTATGAACTTCCGCACCGATAGTATGTCAACGGATTTAACATAGCTTTTACCGTTTCCGAGCTATTAGGGGCCAAAGTGGTGCTAACTCCAAAAATAGAACTTTTTTATTTCTCGTCAAATTACAACATTTTTTTTGTTTGGATTCCTTAACAAATTTCCAACCCGTTTGATTCTCTCCAAATTTAAGCTGGGACTTACGGTTTCCCTGCTACAAGGGTCTTAATTTCTGTGTCCAGTATATTACTGTGTCCAGCTAATTACTGTATCCAGCAAATTACTGTGTCCAGCAAATTACTGTGTCCAGCACATTATTGTGTCCACTTTAGTAGTGTGTCAATACTTGCCCAAATGAACACTTGTCGACAACTGCGGTCGTATCATGCTGTGCTCGGCGAAGCTTTTTATTATGTATTAGTATAACAGTTGGAACAATACTGTATGTTTGGATTCCAAATATGGCAATTCCAACTTTGGTAAATTTCCTGAAAGTCTCAAAGACTGTTTAAATTTTGGAAATGTTCCTTGAAACTAATTGTGTTTTACAATAACATATAAAAAGATATGCACACTTGGATTTTTAAAAAATGCCAATTCCAGTTTTAAGAAAATTCCTGAAAGTCTCAAAGACTGGCAAATCTTTGAAAATGTTCTTCAAAACTTACTATTCTTACATTGCAAAAACAAACAAAATATTTTTGAATGTTCAGATTTCCATTTTTGGTAAATTTCCTGAAAGTCTCAAAGACTCATTATTTTTTCAAAATTTAACTTGCAATTAATCTCTTTTGCTACATTTTATTTATTGGAATTACATGGAACACTAAGATTTCAAAAAATTGCAATTCCAAGTTTTGTAAATTTTCTGAAAGTCTTAAAAAGACTGCTTGATTTTTGGAATCATTCTACAAGACTTACCATATATATATATCATAAAAACTAATGAAATGTTTTGAAATGCTCTGATTCCAAAAGTTGCAATTCCAACTTTGGTAAATTTCCTGAAAGTCTCAAAGACTAGTTAGTTTTTGAAATGAAACTTTTACGCTGATGCTTGTAAAATGGGTTAAAACAAGTCCAATGTTTAGTGTGGTATAATAAAACAATTATGTCCTTCATGAAAAGTTAATATCCAAAATTGTTAAATCTCGAAAGGGGGAATTTCCCTTTGGCTATGCCCGCAGGAAATAACCTCTTCCTCGATTTATCAATTTTGGATACAGTAAAACCTGTGTAAACCGGCCACCTCTGGGACCGTCAAAAAGGGCCGATTTAGGCAGTGGGTCGGTTTATTCAGGTTTTCAGATTGACAGGAAGTCAGTGGTTCATGACGTCAGATATTTTACAGAACTGCATATTTCATGCAATTAACAAATAATAAGCTTGTATAGTACAGTAGATTACTGACATATTATAAATTAGTGTATTGAATAATAGAAAATTCTGAAACTAATTTTATTTAACCTAGAGTGCCGATGATTTGAACACAATATATATTTGGACATGTCCCTGCTTTTTACCATTTTTCTACGAACGAAACATCTTCAATCATTGCTCTCATTGGTATGAGAAAGTTAAGAAATCCATCATCTTTGGAATTTGAAAAATGATTCATACATTTAATGTTTGTGAAGAAATACTCATATGAAGTTAAAGTTTCTGGCTCGTCCGCTTCATTTTCACTTTCGCAGATTTTGTTTGCGTCGGAATCTCCACATTGTTTGAATTGATAAACACGAGTTGTTTTTCTGTCCATCATAAGTTTCCTCCGTAGGCATTGAAGATTAATTTTCCATAGCAGTTATTTCGTTTCAAAAGTGGTCGGATCTCTGTCGACTTGATCAGTTGATTGACATCAATCAATACCGTTATGATAAAAGGCCAAACCGGTTTTGACAGGTAATAATTAAAGTAATTTACTGTATTGGGACTAGATAATTAGATCGGAATTCCGAATAGACAGGGTCCGGTTTACAAGGGACATTTTTGCAAAGAATATTAAGGGAAGGAAGTGGGACTTTAATTTTCGGCCGGAATTGACAGGAAACCGGATTACTCAGGGTCCGGTTTTCACAGGTTTGACTGTATTAACTTTCCATGAAGGTCATAATTGTATATTATACAATTTATGACTTTTGATGAGGTGGATACAAGGATTTATTTACCTTGTACAAATATTTCATGTGATTAAGGTCAATATTTAAGAAATAGTTCAAGACACTGAGGGCCTTTTGGAGTGGCCTGCCAGTCCATATATTACAATTTGGCCTAAAGTTTCAATGAACAATTTCTTTAATTATACTTTCAACTGTCCTTTACAGTAACATGACTATCAATCTTTATTTTTAAAATTTTGTAAAAAAAAAAAATGAGTCTTTCATTGATATTTTATTGTAATAATTTGATACATTATTTAGTTTTACCCCCGCTTAAAAAAACGGGGTATATAGTATTCGTTGTGTCCGTCCGTTCATCCTTCCGTCCCTAAACTACTGAAGGGAATTCCATGAAACTGTCAGAGAATCTTTGTTACATGTTCCCATTGTGCACCTCCTAATTTAGATTTTGATCCTACCAATTTCTGCGGTTTCCAATAGCAAATCATGGACTTTGTCTGTCCCTTCGTCCGTCATACTAAGCCATCCTGTTTACGGACTTAGTACATATATTAAACATATGGCTGTTAATGAAAAACATGTTCGACTGTATTGACTAATATCTCAAAAACCATTCATTGCAAACAGAGAAAATGTGACAAGGACAAAAATGTTCAGAATGACAAGATCTATTTAATTTATATTTATGTCAAAATTGTTGGATACTCCTGCATAGGGGTTATTGGCCATAAATGACAGTTTTTGGCAAATTTGAATGCTTTTGGCTATTATCTCATAAACTATTATCACTGTGCTTAAACGGCTGTGGGTAACTTAAGTTACCCACAGCCCAATATGGCGGCGTAAAATAATGCGATTTTAATTTTATCAAATATCTTTAGATTTACGCATTAATAATTCTTTACAAGTTGTCAATGTATTGTATCTAAGGCAAAATAATCAACTGAAAACAAAAAATGTAATGCATTTTGTCTTAGCTTAGCGTAAGAACAATTTTAAAAATGGCAAAAGATGTCCGTAACTTTTCTTAACCGAAAACTCTGGCTGTGGGTAATTTTTCTGTTGTAGCCTTTGGATGCATAATTTTTGCGTATATAAGGATTCTTTATACATAATGATCTGACATTTGTTTTCCTTTTCCACGGACACCGAAGAAAATGACACTCACAAACATGGGGATAATACCAACTTAAGCGCTTAACTTTGGTCCGTTTAGCTGTGCTGGATATACAAATACACAGTCAGGTCCGGTCAGATTAGGGACATTAAATCCGATGCCTCGTATAGGAAGAGTGCCACGCTCTCTACGTTCATGAAAATATAACATAAAATTGCGTACCAATACAGGATAATTTGTACATTAAACATGCAATAAACTTCAGCATTTCAGCTACTGCAATTTACAATCATTAGATCTGCAAGTTACACGCATCTGCTTTACAAGTTAAGGGCATCTAAACTGTAGAAAAAGCAGCAGGTACACGCATCTTACAGCTCACTAAGAGCTTTAAAAATGAAATAGCTAGACATATAATAAACATGATTCTGGTCTATATTAAATCTTGAGACACTGACCTTTTCCTAAATTGCAAAATTCAACAATTGTAACAATTTTATAGGCTTAAAAGCTAGAAAATATAATGCCCATATTTTCGTATGCCATCTACGGCTAACCGTAACTGCATTTACGGGCATCGGCTTTATACCAGTGATTTTCCACTATTAACAGCTACCGAAGGAGAGACAGGGTTTCAAAGAACTCAATAAATCATTATCCCAGTAGAAATTTTATTTTCAACTGTTTGAAGAAAAACAACAATGTGATCCTGGCAAATCTATTTGAAATTACATATATGTAATTGCACTATGTTTCGATGAGTAACACAAGTAAATAATGAAGAAAGTTTATTAACCCAACTAGTCCTGGTTTCTTAAAAAATAAGGCTAAGATATTTTCATTGTTTCAGTATTAATGTACGGTTTATTCCCTTTTGTAATTTCATCTGAAAATTTGAATATTGGCACCGCATAGAAGAAAAACATTTAAGCTACATGTTCAGATTTTTCGGCTTCTTAATATTCATCTTAAACTAGTTGATGAAGGACAGCCGTGGTTTGTTATTGTAAAAATGTATGTTGCAGTACTGTGTTGCTGTAATTTTATGAGTAAAACAGACAGAGTGATATCACATATAATCTAGAATAAAAAATGTTGAAGGGGTTTAGTGTTTTGCTTTAAGGGATCGTTTCGAAAATTGGAACTTCTGACTATGAATTCCCCTTGCCGTTTTTGGGAATAAGTAAGGCGTTAACCTTTACTCTTTACTGTAACTAAATGTAGTTGTATACCAACTTACGATATTTCATAGCTTACCTTTATATTTTTGTGTATAACAATATAAATTCTGAGAAAAGTTAAAGACACATCATGAAGTTACGGACATCTCTGTAAATTACGTAAAAAAAGTTACGGATATCTCTTGTAAAAGTTACGTACCTCTTTTGGACTTTTAAAATCAGTTGTTTTTCGACTTATTGTTTTATACTTAAGTTATTTCTACTTTTATTAGTGCGGGCGAAACTGATATACATCTTCTTGAAAGCTTTATCTTCGTTAAACAACTTTGTTTTGCTTTAAAATAACTAAAATCTATATAAACAGAAGATGTCTTGCGCCATCTTGGGCTGTGGGTAACTTAAGTTACCCACAGCTGTTTAACATGTTTAAGCACAGTGATTATAGATAGAAAAAAAAATATTTTAGATTGCAAATATGTTCAGCAATAAAAGCTCTACACACAGTTCAAATGACCACTTGTTATTGGATTTATTGCCCTTAAATGTTTATTACTTGTTTATTACCATATCCTCTATTTTTATATTTTCACCGATTTTAGTACTTTAAAAAGTATCTTTTAAACTGTTATAGATATATTGAAAGTTTGAACAGCAAAAATGTTAAGTAGGACAAGATCTAAAAAATACAGCCAGTGGGTCTGAAATCATCCTCAAAGGAAGATTTAGACAAATTTGAAAACAGGTGAGCGACACAGGCTCCTTGGAGCCTCTAGTTACCTTTCTTGCAATAGTTACTAGCTGGTTCGTGTCAAGCGCAAAATTATTATGATTTACATTCAGAGTGGAATTGGTAACGACACGGACACATAAATATTCTGAAATATAAAACAGCAATACAAGACTTGACACAGCTTGTTTTTTTTTTTTTGTCAGATCATACATTATTTTTTTTATTTTGGTCCTGGTAATGAAACATCTGTCAAATATGATATTCATCTTTTGCAGATCTACCAACAATGGAAACTCCAATTTCCTATCCAAAAAGGAAAAGAATTCCTAGAAAAATATATACTCCAAGCAGCAGTAAAGTAGCTGAAAAGCAAGAAAACAAGAAAAGTAAGAATTGCTGATTTGTATTATTGGTTTCTGTTTTGGTCACTTAGCCTGAAAGGCTTGCAAGTTTTTGCCATCACTAAGCATTTTCATCCATTATTTATCGTCTGTCTGTTGTCCATCCATCCATAATTTATGTTTTATTTTGTTCTAAAACATCAAACGGACAGATGGATCAGTATAAACAATATGCCCTTCACTTATTGTCACGGTGGCACGAAAAAGGCGTCTAATTTTCCATCTAGTTGTAATTTGACCATGTCATGAATATTGTCCAAGTCCCTTCCAACAACAATCGTCAATTTAAGGAAAAAAAATCCAGTAAATTTTCAAAAGTTGTAGGCTAAAAAATATCTTTAAACCTGAATTTCTTTTTATATTAAATAAAATTGACAATTTCGATTTTCAGTTATGTCAAAAGTAGTCATATTTTTTCCAACAAAGTGAATTTTTACAGATTTGAGCTAGGTCTTAAGGTTTCAGAGCTAAAAGGGGCTAAAACGGACTTCTCTTTTTTGTTCATGAAATTTTTAATTTTCATATTTTCATTTTGATTTTTTCATTTTTCATTGTTTTCCTTATGAACTTTTGCACTGGTAGAGTCTCGACGGATTTAACGTAGCTTGTACCGTTTCCGAGCTATTAGGGGCCAAAGTGGTGCTCAATCCCAAAAAACAAACTTTTTTATTTCTCGTCCGATTTCAAAGGTTTTTTTTCTTCTTTAGAGTCCTTATGAAATTTCCAACATAGAGAATTTTAGCAGATTTGAGCTAGGACTTGCAGTTCTTCCAACCTATTAGGGGCCAAAGTGGTGCTTTTTAGTACTAATGTAATTTCTGTGTCCAGCAAATTACTGTGTCAAGCATATTATTGTGTCCACTTTAGAAGTGTGTCAACACTTGCCCAAATGAACACTTGTCGACCATTGCGGTCGTATCATGGTGCACTCGGCCAAGCTCTTTATTCTTGTATGTCGTTCATGAATTCAAAAATGCTTCATCCAATTGAACTGAAATTTTAAAATTAGGCTGGAATTGGTAATGTCTGGTTACCTTTTGTTTTTTTCCAATTTTGCGATGTGTCCAGAGTATGGGACTTTGATTTTTATAAAAAATGCCATTTTTCTTGAATGTCGTACAGTAACTCAAAAATGCTTCATCCAATTAATCAGAAATTTTATAATTAGGCTAGAATAGGTAATGCCTGGTTCTCTTTCGTTTTTTTTCTGATTTTTCTATATGTTGTTCTAGAGTTGTGGGACTTTGGTGTTAAAAAAATGCGTTTTTCTTGTATGTTGTACACTAATTCAAAAATGCTTCATCCGATTGAATTAAAATTTTAAAATTAGGCTGGAATTTGTAATGCCTGGTTCCCTTTCACTTTTTATTAGCTCACCTGACCTGAAAGATCAACTGAGCTATTCCCATCACTTGGCGTCCGTCGTCGTCGTCCGTTAACTTTTAACAAAAATCTTCTCCTCTGCAACTGCCAGGCCAAATGGAACGAAACCTAGCCACAATCATCCTTAGGGTATGATGTCCATGTCAGTCAACCAAGATGGCCGCCAGGGCTAAAAATAGAACATAGGGGTAAAATGCAAATATTGACTAATTTCTTGAAAACCATTGCAGATAGAGAAAATCTGACATAGGCAAAAATGTTCAGAATGTCAAAATCTACCTAAGTTCCATTTATGCCAAAATTGTCGGATGCCCTCGCAAAGGGGTTATTGCCCATAAATGATGATTTTTGGCCAATTTTAACGTTTTTGACTATTTAAGAAATAATTCATGGCAGCCATGGTTTATCAGAGATTTTAACATGGGTTGCATTGTTTGTGTAAAATTTTAATCCCGAGTGTTAGTGAGGGTTAAAATTTCGCAAATAATAATTTTCTCCTCTGAAACTACCAGGTCAAATGGAACCAATCTTGGCCACAATCATCCTTATGGTATCTATTTTTAAAATTATATCCGTAGTCCTTGACGGGCACCAACATGGCTGCCAAGGCCAAAATTTAATAGATGTATATCATGCTAAAATTGTCATATTTCTTGCATTTTATATATAAAAAAACCTGTACTCAATTTCCTTTTGTTTTCACAATTCCCTTTATTATCCAATGCTACATACTATTATGCTGCGATTGGTAAGCACCTATGTTTCCATGAAGTGCCAGCGCTGCAGGTCCAGAGCCAACTTTGCTCTTGTTCTTTCCCATTTTCATACTTAACAAGTTTTCTTTTCATGGTCTGTATGTTTATATTATTGGCAAGTGTTAACTAGAGATCAAAAGAGGTCAGGGCATCAACTTAATCGGAATAAAAATTAGCATGGTTATAAATGCCACTTGGCTAAGTACATGTAATTAAGACAATATAAAAGAAAAAACACACCTGTCATATTTTAAATTTCTCTTTAATTACCGTTATCAGTGCCAGCTAAGTAAATTAACAGTAATAATTATACCCCCGCTCCGAAGGAGAGGGGGGGTATAGTGTTTTACCTCTGTCCGTCCGTCCGTCAGTCAGTCCGTTGTTATGATATTGTAATTATTATGTTTATTTATGTTGGCCTAATTTGTGTTGTATGGCCTGATAGTTGTTTACCAAATAATCTTATAACTGTGCAGTTTAGGAATCACTGGAACAATCACAGAATGATTGGAACTTTCTAGAATGATCCTTATAAAAGATGCGTAATTTAAACTTCTACGTTATTCCAGAAACTTCCGTTGTAACTTTCCAGGATTTTCCACAATGTTCCATTATAGAGTGTTCTAGAATTTTCCATGACAACACTATATATACAGACACTAAAGTTAAACTCTCATAATTAAACTTGGACATAGACATTGATAGACATTAGTATTCATAGCATTTGGATTGACACTTTTATTCTAAAGACAACATCATACTGGATTGTGACATTAGTAGTGAACGTAATATTCAAATTGGATTCCGAAAGATTTCCGGATACAGATAAAGATAACAGATTGGACTCATATTTTGACAGTTAAGTTAACAGTAATATTTGTTTAATACCTTTTGTAAACTTTTGTATATTAAATGTTATTAAATTTTACTATTGATTTGTGTCTTTTGTTGGCTACAATTTAAAGGCGATTTCTGGCCGTAACAGAAATTGGGGGCTCGTCCGGGAGAACGAAAATATCTTATTCAAAATTTATTCAATATTTTTATTATAACTAGCCAACAAAATTCTACAAAATGGCATTTGATGCCGGTAATTTTTTGAAAACGCCAGACCTGGAGAGTTTTGATAATTTAAAGAAAGAGGAATTAGTGTTGCTTGCTAAAGAACTGAAATTAGTTTTTAAAGTATCTATGAGAAAACAAATTATAAAAAATTTGGTTATAGACAAATTAGTTGACGCAGAAATTTTAGGTAAAGAGGCTCTTGAACTTAAGGTCGAAAATATTGACGCCTTTAAATTAAAACAGCTTGAATTAGAACATGAACGCAAACTAAAAGAACTGGAAATGAATTTGAAGGAGATGGAGAAAAGAAAAGAAGATGAATTTAAATTAAAACAGGCAGAACTGAAAATGAAGGAAAGATTGGAAATGGATAAAAAGGAAAAAGAAGATGAATTTAAATTAAAAGAACTTGAAATGAGGGAAAGGCTAGAGATGGAGAAAATGAAAATTGAAATGGTCAAAGAAGAAAGCAACACTAAAGTCCAGTCGAAATCAGAATATTTTGATGCAGCAATATTTTGTGAAAAAAACAGTCGATAAATATTTTCCACAGTTTGAGAAAATTGCTCATAGTTCATTTGTAGTTTGAATTGGCCAAAGCCATATTGGACTACAATGCTACAGAGTGTTTTTGAGGGTAAGGCCGCTGAAATATACTCCGCACTTCCATCAGAAAAAAGTTCCGATTATGACACGGTGAAACAGGAAGTTTTGAAAGCTTATGAGCTAGTACCAGAAGCATATAGACAGAAATTTAGATCTTATAAAAAGTTTGATTCACAAACCTATGTGGAATTTGCTCGGGAAAAAGAAGATCTATTTGATAAATGGCTTACGTCAAAGAAAACAGATAACAATTTTGATAACCTAAGACAATTGATGTTATTAGAAGAGTTCAAACAATGTGTTCATTTAGACTTAAAAACACATTTAGACGACAAAACTGTTGAGACAATACATGATGCAGCTGTTATTTCAGATAATTATACTCTTTCACATAAAAGAAGTTTCAAGGGTCAAAATGTTAATACTTCAAGTGGAAATTACAAAAATCAAAGCACTGAGCGTACTGATAGTAAGCCTGTTGCACAGAATAAGAGTCAGTCCAGTTATAATATGTCTAGTCCAAAATTTGATACTTTTGAGAAGAAGTCACTGACTTGTGCTTATTGTAAGAAGATTGGTCACCTGATGGCTGATTGTTTTAGACTTCAGAAGAAGAATGAACGAGATAATAAGCCGAAGACCAGTGCTTGTACGACACCTTATATTACCAGTACATTGGAATGCCCTGCGCGTCAGGCTTTTAAGTCCAGTTTTTGTGATTACATGGAGGAATATAAACCCTTTATGTCTGATGGGTTTATTTCTATTGTTGATGATACCACTCTTCAGCCTATTAAGATTTTACGAGACACTGGAGCTTCTCAGTCTTTATTGTTAGAAGGTGTGTTGCCTTTGTCCGAGAAGACTTCTGTTGGTGCCTCCGTTTTGTTACAAGGTGTAGAGTTGGGTTGTATAGATGTTCCTCTCCATCGTATTTATCTGAAGTCAGATTTGATAACTGGACCAGTTATTGTGGGTGTTCGTCCTAATCTCCCTGTTGAGGGTGTTACATTATTGCTAGGAAATGATCTAGCTAGGAACAAAGTGGTTGCAGAACCAATTGTTACCAGTGAACCGGTGGTGGATGTTAAATCACCTGAAGATGATGCTGAATTGTATCCAGCTTGTGTTGTTACTAGGGCGATGGCTAGAAAACAACAAAATGAGAATTTGCAAGAAGACAAGTTTGATTACATGGACCTTTCTGACACTTTTATAGCTGATATTGAAGATCCTGGTAACTCAGAAAAGGCTATTATAAAACCACCTAGTGTTAACAAAAATGTTATTATGCCATGGCCAGATGTGAACAGCCATTCATTAGACCGAAATAATTTACTCGAAGAACAACATAAAGACCCTGAGGTTCTTCAGCTCAGCCAGAGGGCTCAACCACAGGAGGAAGCAGACAAAGTGGCCGAATGCTATTACCATCAGGACAGTATTTTAATGAGGAAGTGGAGGCCTCCTGATGCTACCCCAGAGGAGGAATGGAGAGTGATATACCAAGTGGTGGTGCCTAAAGTTTATAGACAAGAAATTATTGGTCTTGCCCATGACACCCCCTTGGCTGGACACTTAGGTATAAGGAAGACTTGCCTTAAGATCTTGCAGCATTTTTACTGGCCTAAACTTAGAAATGATGTTGCAGAATACTGCAAATCATGTCATATATGCCAGGTTGTTGGTAAACCTAACCAGAAAATACCACCAGCACCTCTTCTGCCTATTCCAGCCTTTGACGAACCTTTCAGCAGAGTTCTAATTGACTGTGTTGGACCTTTACCAAAGACCAAGACTGGAATTGCATATTTATTGACAATCATGTGTACATCTACCCGCTTTCCTGAGGCTATTCCGCTAAGAAATATCAAGACACCTACTATTGTCAAAGCACTTATCAAATTTTTCACATTAGTAGGACTTCCTAAGTCTATACAGTCCGACCAGGGATCAAATTTCATGTCAGGTCTATTTCAGCAAGTAGTGTACCAGTTAGGGATTGCTCAGTATAGATCAAGTGCGTACCATCCAGAATCTCAAGGTGCCTTAGAACGTTTTCATCAGACATTGAAGAACATGATTAGAACTTTTTGTCTTCAATTTGACAGAGACTGGGATGATGGAGTTCACTTTCTACTTTTTGCAGTCCGAGAGGCTGTTCAAGAATCCATTGGTTTTAGTCCCTTTGAGTTGGTATTTGGCCATACTGTAAGGGGACCGTTAAAATTGATTAAGGAAAAGTGGCTTACTGAACATACTGACTTGAATCTTTTAGACTATGTATCTAGATTTAAAGAAAAATTGTATACTGCTTGTCAAATTGCTCAGAAAAACTTAAAAAATGTACAGAACAAGATGAAAATATGGTATGATAAAGATGCCAGGGACAGAGTTTTTGAGCCTGGTGATAGGGTACTTGTATTTTTGCCAGTCCCTGGACATCCTTTACAGGCTAAATATTGTGGTCCTTATACAATAGAGAGTAAAATTAATGATTTGAATTATATTGTAAAAACTCCAGGTCGGCGCAAACAAAATAGAGTGTGTCATATTAATATGTTAAAACCATATTTTGAGCGTACTAATGTTCTATGTGATAGTAAACCAGTTGCCACTTTAGGCATGGTTAAATTTGAGAACAATCATGACAAACCAGATGTAATTGAACCAATTTTTAGTTGTAAAACTATGGAAGAGACAGTTAGATTGAAAAATTCAGAAATTTTGTCAAATTTAGATTCAAAACTTGCACATCTGTCTTTTGATCGTAGAGAAGAAATAAAAACTTTGGTATTTTCTTTTAAAAATCTTTTTCCAGATGTGCCAAACAAAACCACTGCTGTTTGTCATGATGTTGATGTCGGAGATGCTTGTCCAATTAAGCAACATCCTTACAGGCTCAATCCACTCAAACTTGAAGTTATGAGAAAAGAAATTAAATATATGCTTGACAATGATATTATTGAGCCGAGTAACAGTGAATGGAGCTCTCCTTGTCTCCTTGTGCCAAAACCAGATAAAACTTTTCGTTTCGTGACTGATTTCAGAAAAGTAAATTCAGTCTCAAAATCTGATTCCTATCCGATTCCAAGGATAGACGATTGTATTGACAATATTGGTCAAGCAAAATTTGTGAGCAAATTTGATTTATTGAAAGGTTATTGGCAAGTTCCATTGACACAGAGAGCTCGTGAAATATCAGCTTTTGTTACACCAAATGGCTTATTTCAATATACTGTAATGCCATTTGGCATGAAAAGTGCTCCAGCTACATTTCAAAGAATGATCAATAATGTTATAAAAGATTTAGACCGTTGTTATGCTTATATTGATGATCTTATTGTATGTAGTGATAGCTGGGAACAGCATTTAACACATTTATATGATACCTTTGATAGATTGTCAAAATCAAATTTGACTGTTAATCTTGGTAAAAGTGAATTTTGTCAGGCCACTGTTGATTATTTAGGGCATACAGTTGGCCAAGGTCAAGTAAAACCTATTATGGCTAAAGTGGAAGCTATTTCCAAATTTCCACCTCCTACAAATAGAAAACAACTTATGAGATATTTAGGCATGATTGGATTTTACAGAAAATTTTGTTCAAATTTTGCTACTGTTGTTCAACCATTGACTCATCTTTTACGGAAATATTCTAAATTTATCTGGAGCGGAAATTGTCAAAAAGCTTTTGAAAATAGCAAATCACTTTTAATTGATAGTCCAGTTCTGATTACTCCAGACTTTGAAAAACAATTTAAACTTGCCGTTGATGCAAGCGATGTAGGAATAGGAGCTGTTTTATATCAAGAGACAGATGATAATGTTGAAAAACCTATATCATATTTTTCTAAGAAATTAAATAAACATCAGAAAAATTATTCAACTATTGAAAAAGAGTGTTTTGCAATGTTGTCAGCACTTCAACATTTTGATGTATATTTGAATCCCACTGTATATCCTATTCTTGTTTATACTGATCATAATCCTCTCACCTTCATGCATAAAATGAGAAACAAGAATCAGAGGTTGACTAGGTGGAGTTTATTGTTACAGGAATATGATGTAATTGTAAAACATATTAAGGGTAAAGATAATGTAATAGCTGATGCTTTATCTAGAGCTTATTAAATCACTTTGTATATATTATGTATTTTTGTTCATATTATTCATGATAAGTTTTTGTTACACTAAAACTTCTTTTAAGGGGGGAGGTGTTATGATATTGTAATTATTATGTTTATTTATGTTGGCCTAATTTGTGTTGTATGGCCTGATAGTTGTTTACCAAATAATCTTATAACTGTGCAGTTTAGGAATCACTGGAACAATCACAGAATGATTGGAACTTTCTAGAATGATCCTTAAACTTTCCAGGATTTTCCACAATGTTCCATTATAGAGTGTTCTAGAATTTTCCATGACAACACTATATATACAGACACTAAAGTTAAACTCTCATAATTAAACTTGGACATAGACATTGATAGACATTAGTATTCATAGCATTTGGATTGACACTTTTATTCTAAAGACAACATCATACTGGATTGTGACATTAGTAGTGAACGTAATATTCAAATTGGATTCCGAAAGATTTCCGGATACAGATAAAGATAACAGATTGGACTCATATTTTGACAGTTAAGTTAACAGTAATATTTGTTTAATACCTTTTGTAAACTTTTGTATATTAAATGTTGTTAAATTTTACTATTGATTTGTGTCTTTTGTTGGCTACAATTTAAAGGCGATTTCTGGCCGTAACACCGTCCTCTGTCAGTCCATCCGTAACACTTTTTTGTAACACTTTTCTCAGCTACTATGTATTACAGCTATTAGATATTTGGTATCAAGCATCAGGTTGGGGTGCTGTACCGTGTAAGTGGTTTTCAGGTCTGGTGCTCATCTACTTCCTGTTTACAGACTTAGTACATATATTAGACATAGGGGTATTAATGAAAAATTTTCATTACACTTTTCTCAACTACTATGTATCACAGCTATTAGATATTTGGTATCAAGCATCAGGTTGGGGTGCTGTACCATGTAAACGGTTTTCAGGTCTGTCGCTCTTCTACTTCCTGTTTACAGACTTAGTACATATATTAGACATAGGGGTATTAATGAAAAATTTTCGTAAGACTTTTCTCTGCTACTATGAATCACAGCTATTTGATATTTGATATCAAGCATCAGGTTGGGGTGCTGTACTGTGTAAGCGGTTTTCAGGTCTGTCGCTCTTCAACTTCCTGTTTACGGACTTAGTACATAAATTAGACAGGGATATTAATGAAAAATTTTCGTAACACTTTTCTCAACTACTATGTATTACAGCTATTAGATATTTGTTATCAAGTATCAGGTTGGGGTGCTGTATTGTTTAAGTGGTTTTCAGGTCTGCTGCTCTTCTACTTCCTGTTTACGAACTTGCAGATCCTATAATGATATGGTTAGCGGGGGTAGACTTTTGTGAGTAATAGCTCACAGTTCATCTTGTTTAATATTTAATTCCTATCTTGAACCTGTAATAATAATGAATTAATAGAAGTTGTATCACTCAAAACTGGCAAGAGAAAAAGGAAGGCTCCTTCAACTTTCACACCAAGTGATTGGTAAGTATCAAAAATGTAAGTACACATTGATTAACTTTGGTTAAAAGTTCACGTCCGAGTTCATTTCTCAGATACTATGTGGCCTAGGATCATGTAATTTGATGTGGGGATGTAACTTTGCAAGCCTGTCAGCATCAATACCAAAATAGGTCAATTTGACCTCCATTTCATGCTTGATTGACTTTGGTTAAAGTTTACGTCCGAGTTCATTTCTCAGATACTATGTGGCCTAGGATCATGTAACTTGATGTGGGGATGTAACTTTGCGAGCCTGTCAGCATCCATACCAAAATAGGTCAATTTGACCTACATTTCATGCTTGATTGACTTTGGTTAAAGTTTACGTCGAAGTTCATTTCTTAGATACTATGTGGCCTAGGATCATATAACTTGATGTGGGAGTGTAACTTTGGGAGCCTGCAACATCCATACCAAAATTGGTCAATTTGACCTACATTTCATGCTTTTATTGACTTTGGTTAAAGTTTACATCCGAGTTCATTTCTCGGATACTTTATGACCTAGGATCGTGTCACTTGATGTGGGGATGTAACTTTGGGAGCCTGTCAGCATGCATACCAAAATAGGTCAATTTGACCTACATTTCATGCTTGATTGACTTTGGTTAAAGTTTATGTCGAGTTCATTTCTCAGTCACTATATGGTCTAGGATCATGTAATTTGACCTACATTTCATGCATAGTTGACCCTCCTTAGGTAAAGCTCTTACTTTTATGAATTATTGTGTTTTATAGGTTTGTCTTAGGTACAAAGAATGTTGCAGATGAGGCGAACTTTGTAATCATGGATTACCCTATGTTTTAGCAAGGCACATTCACTGATCATACAAGGTTAGTGCCCTGAGGGGCATTTCTAGAATTATACAGGCCCTGGAGATAGTTTTTGATTTGAAGGAGAATTCAATTTGTGTTTCTTTGGACATCTATAACAGCATCCTGTTACAATTATATCTTCTTAGGTTTTGCTCTTTTGATATAAATTACATGAGTTAAAAAGTAGTCTTAGATTTAGAGTGCACTTATTGGCAGTTATATGCATGTATTACTTTTGCTTATATAAAGAGGTTTATAGCATTGTATATGAAAATCTCTGTTAATATCGACCTACAGGGGATGCATGATGCCTTGATTTATAAAGGTAAATCTAAATTTATAAAGGTTTGTTGTTATCTTGAATTGTGTCACATTTTCTTGTTTAGGGGCTTTTTACAGCTTACTTTATGTTGTGGATTCTTGTCCATTGTTGAAAGCCGTACGGTAACCTGTAGATAAATTTTTATTTGTACTTGGAACCTTTCCAGATGACTGTCTCATTGACAATCATACCACATCCTCTATTCTTATAACTAACTTGATAAGAAAATATAAAGTGCATCTTGAAAAAAAGCCATGGGATAAATATCAAAAAGGGATGTAGCTAGTCTATATTGTTATTGATATGCTTGTATTATACGCCTTAAATCATACTTTTCCTATAGAATATTCAAAATCTGCACTTCAAACTAATGAATTACACTATACAAAGGATGTATACGACAAAAGTTTAATCACATTATCAGCTGAAGTTCTGTTCACCCATAAAACATGGACAGTTGAAGATTTGGAAATTTTCTGAAAATACTGTGTAAAATTAATATAATAGTTAATACTTGTTTCATATGACATTTTACTTGCTTGTTTGTTGTGTATAAGGTATTGTTTTTTATTTCTTTGGTCAACTCACCTTTTTGTATATTATTTTATGTATATAATTTTGTTTTGAGGACTCCCAATAGATTAGCTAAATTGTATGGGGTAATCCTCAGTTGGTAGAGTATTTTGTCTTGCTTCTACAGTTTTCAGGCATCAAATTTTTATTGTATTTATGTTCATATATATATGTAAATACTTGCATGTCCTAATGCTTAACTGGCAGGTCGAAACTTTCCTGGTTCAGTTTAAATTAAACTTAGAATTATTTATTTTTATTTGTTGTCAAATATTAAATATCCTCTGAATACAATTTTTGAAATGAAAATAAAAATTGATGATTTTTAAAAAATTAAAAGCTCAAGTTTGGAATAGTTATGTACATTAACAATTATGTACTAACTTTTAGAACCAGGAAGGTCTCAGGGAAAGTCAGATGATATAGATATTTCTTGAAACCATGAATTTGATTCCTACCCTGACTGATGAGACCAAATGGAAGCAAATTTATAGGTATATAAATTTCTAGTTTTAAGCTCACCTGACCTAAAGGGCCAAGTGAGCTATTTCTATCACTTGGCGTCCGTCGTCGTCTGTCATCGTCAGTCCTTTAACTTTTTCAAAGATCTTCTTCTCTGAAACTGCCAAGCCAAAATGGAACCAAACTTGGCCACAATCATCCTTAGGGTAACTAGTTTAAATGTTGTGAACGACATTTCTGCCGGACAACCAACATGGCTGCCAAGGCTAAAAATAGAACATAGGGGTAAAATGCAAATATTAACTGCCATCTTGGAAACTGTAACAGATTGAGAAAATCTGACAGGGTGACAAATGTTCAGATTGACAAGATCTACCTTAGTTACTTTTGAGTTAAAATTGTCGGATGGCCCCCGCATAGGGGTTATTGCATATAAAAGACTATTTTTGGCCAATTTTAATGTTTTTGGCTATTATCTAATAAGTTTTAATAGATAAAAAAAAAATTAAAAATTGCAAAAATGATCAGCAATAAAAGCTCTACAAACAAGTCATTGATCACTTAATATTAGTGTTGTCAACGGTTAACCAGTCGAACGACCGAATACCGAATACCAAAAACGCTTACCGGTTAACCGGACCTTTTTAAAATTTTAATAAAATTGATGTAAATGTGTACTGAAATCATTAGTAAATAATGTGAAATGATTGTACGAATTGATTGGTACTTGATTAGACAGATCAATTGTTCAGTTTATTGATTAATCTTGTTAACCTTGAAAACATTTAAATTTTATTACTTAATTAGCACATAGACAACTTGTCTGTCAGCTCCGGGCAAGTATAATGTAAACATAATTAGCATATTAAGTTTATTTTGAACAGTTGTAAGCTGAACATGCTGAATAAATTTTACGATTTAGTTTATTTCTTCACTTTGACTTTATATTGTGTGTGCGTACATGTAAATATGCCACCTCCGTCATCTAAGGCTTGGTCTTTTTTTAAACGTAATGCCGACTCCAAAATAGTGAAATGCAAACTATGTGAAATGGAATTAGTCTATACTGGTGGTACAAGTAATATGCTGAATCATCTGAAGTTAAAGCATCCCAATGACTTTTCTGAAACGCCTGAGAAAGTTAAGCAGTCATCGGTTTTAGACTTTGTTCAGACACCCAAATCTAGAAGATTTTCGTCTACTCAATCTGAACTAATAACAAATTCAATAGTGGATATGATTATATTGGATTACCTACCCATTCGCATTGTTGAGGGAAAAGGATTTTCAAAACTTATGTCGATAATAGCTCCAGAATTTAAAATTCCGTCTAGAAATACTATAAAATCCAGAATAGAAAAGTCATATAGTGACAAAAAAGAGAGTTTGATTAAAGAGTTAAATCTCATTGACAGCGTATCCCTTACTTCTGATACATGGACATCGAATGCTACAAAAAGCTTTTTAACAGTCCAGAACATCACGTTGACAAAGACTGGAATTTACAGTCAAATGTGCTTGTTACTCGTGAAATGCCTGAACGCCATACAGGCGAAAATCTTGCTGAACGACTGAAATCTACAATTTCAGAGTTTGAATTGGACGGTAAAATTGTGAGTTCTGTACATGACAATGCTAGGAACATGAATTGTGCATCAGAGAAATGTGACTTTGACGATATGAGATGCTTTGGTCATACCATTCAGCTTTGCATTAAACCATGCTTGGAAATACCCGCTATTGCCAAACTTACTTCACATGCTCGTAAGTTAGTGGGACATTTCAAGCATTCAACTACAATAACTGCAGAAATGAGGAAAAGACAAAAGTTGTTCGGACTAAGACAGAACGAACTTATACAAGACGTAGTTACGAGATGGAATTCGACTCAGCTAATGATTGAACGCCTATGTGAACAACGCAGAGTTATTACGGATGTAATGCTAGATACAACTGTTACTAAGAAATGTGACACACATATGCTTCTCAAAGATCATGAGTGGGATTATCTGGTTGAAATTTCCGCAGTATTGAAGCAAATGTCTCATGTTACAACATACATGTGTCTGGAAAAGGACGTATCAGCCTCTGTAATGCTTCCTATTGTCAACGGACTCTTAAAAAAACACCTAAAAAACTCTGAAGAGGATAGTGCTCTTGCGCATAAAATGAAAGCAAGTATTTCAGAAGAACTCATCACCCGCTTTAAACCGTATGACATTGAAACTGCATCTACACAGCATGCTTTAGCGTCCTTACTTGATCCGAGGCATAGAACACTTAACTTTTTCTCCCCAGAACAAAAAAAAGTCGCCATTGAAATGTTAGAGTCCAAGTTAGACGATGTGCCATTAAAGCCCGCAGTTAAAACGTCATAAAAAAACCTTGGAACTGAAGTTGACAAGCAACCAGCCAAGAAACAAAGAGTCCAACGATCTTTGGACTTTCTTTTGTTTGACACCGACGAAGATACGTCCTTTCAAGATGAATCGGAAATGTCCTTATACATCAAGGAGCGTGCTGTGCAAGATTCAAACCCACTCGAGTGGTGGAAAGAAAATAATTGTAAATTCCCCAGACTCTTTGTGTTAGCTAGACAATATTTAAGTATTCCTGCTACCTCTGTTCCGTCAGAACGAATCTTTTCATGCGCGGGTCTCATTGTTACTAAACTGAGAAATCGACTATCTTCCTCTGTGATCGACCAGATAATATTCCTGAATAAAAACTATGTACCCGAGGAAAAATGTGAATAACTCTTCTTTCGTTCTTTCTAAATGTACATACTTATAAATTTGTTTTTTTTTGTAATTTATTACATATTGAAATCCTAATTGTGTTAGTGTTTGCATTATTGTGTTATAATACCCTGGGATAAATGTCAATTTATTGTATCATAAAACCAGTCATTCGTGAAGTACTTTGTATAAGACTTTGAACATCAACCTAACTACCGGTTAACCGGTTAATCGGTCGAACGATTATTCGGTTAACCGGTTAGGCATAATTGTTCAATTTGACAACACTACTTAATATGAAGATTTTGTTTGAGAAATGAAATACACGTAATTGTAAATACTAAGATTGGTGAGATCAAAGAGTATCATAGAAAATAAGTGAATTTTTACAGATCTGAGCTAGGACTTAAGGGTTCAGAGCTAAAAGGGGCTAAAACGGACTTCTCTTTTTTTTTCATGAAATTTTTATTTTTCATCTTATTTTCATTTTGATTTTTTCATTGTTTTCCTTATGAACTTCTGCACTGATAGAGTCTCGAAGGATTTAACGTAGCTTGTACCGTTTCCGAGCTATTTGGGGCGAAAGTGGTGCTCAATCCCAAAAAACAAACTTTTTTATTTCTCGTCCAATTTCAAAGGTTTTTTTTTTCTTTAGAGTCCTTATGAAATTTCCAACAGAGAATTTTAGCTAGGACTTGCAGTTTTTCCAACCTATTAAGGGCCAAAGTGGTGCTTTTTAGTACTAATGAAATTTCTGTGTCCAGCAAATTACTGTGTCAAACATATTATTGTGTCCACTTTAGAAGTGTGTCAACACTTGTCGATCATTGCGGTCATATCATGGTGCACTCGGCCAAGCTCTTTATTCTTGTATGTCGTTCATGAATTCAAAAATGCTTCATCCAATTGAACTGAAATTTTAAAATTAGGCTGGAATTGGTAATGTCTGGTTACCTTTTTTTTTCCAATTTTGCGATGTGTCCAGAGTTATGGGACTTTGATTTTTAAAAAAATGCCATATTTCTTGAATGTCGTACAGTAACTCAAAAATGCTTCATCTGATTAATCCGAAAATTTTAAAGAGAAAAGATTCCTGCATGGGATGATATAGTTTTTTGACAGAGAGTTTTATTCCAAAGTACAGAAATTTTGCTCTAAAAGTTGGGTAATTTTTGTTTTTATAGAAATCTACCGCAGAATTTTTCACTTCATGACGCAATTTCACGCCTACCAATCTCTCTCATTCACCACCAAATGTGATGCAAAGAAATTAATGAGAGAGACATCCGGAGCTGAATGAGAGAGATACATTTTAGATCAATTAGAGGTAAGTGTGTAAATTAAAACCTCTTACTCAAATTGTTTTAAAAATCAGAGAATGCTATTCTGTGGCAAATTCATTTCTCTATACTATCACGTGAAATGACTGTTTCAAGTTTCAGTTATACATCAAAACCTGAAATCGTCTTTCTGGAGACCTTAATTATCATGTTTACCTGAATCAGTCGACAATGCAAAAGCAATGCGGTGTCTGCCTTTTTGATTTTTCTCTATTTTCGGTATAACTTTACCATTTGCATCTCAATTTGTAAAAATAGAGGAAGAATACCTGGAGTGTTTTTTATAATATGGTTTTATTTTTCCAATGGTGTATATGATCAGTATTTTCAAATTTGCTCATTGATAAAGGTAACTTTTGCATGAATGGTGACTTGGCTTAGAACGGCATAGGCATGAATAAAAAACGGTCATAATACAAGACACAAATTCACTGTGGTCACCTCAAGTTTTTCAACAGGGTATCAAGCTCTGAATGACCCCGACAAGATTTAAAAAAAATATATATCGAACAGTATAACACATTAGTTTGTCACAACATCAACAAACATACAAAATAGAACTACTAAATGTACCCATGGCCAATATTTTCCTGCCTTTGAACTGGTGCATATGCATGCGAGGGGTTAGACAGATGTGGCCTTTGGAAAAATAAATCCATACTATAAAAATTCGTTAAGGTTCCATGGAATCAGTGATAACATGTAACTCTTAATTTGTTGATCTTCAAAAACTGTCCTGAAGAAAAATGTTCCCCACCTCATAATACTTAATAAGAGTCTCTGATGACGGAAAGATTTACAACAGACTGTACCAGAATGTAAATTGACAAAAAATAAGTCTTATTATCAATCAATTTTGGAAAAATCTATATTGTTGTTAAATTTTGATAAAAACACTGTACTTTTATCACTAAAAGCTTTGGTACTAGTTTCAGTTAGTTTCATGAAGGTTTGATATAAATATTGATAATTAAAAACTTTAACAATACACTACCCTTTAATGTGAAATGCAAAAAAAAAAAATTAAAAAAAAAACAAACCTAAGTCCATTTATCAGTACATTGTGGAAAAATAGATAAATATTTTTAGGTACAATTTCTTGATCATAAAGGTGCCTCGATCCAATTTAGAAGGAATTCCAAAGAGACATGCCGATAAAGTAAACGATGTTTAAAGAACTTTAACTACAGACTGAACCTAAATGTAAAGTGCAAAAAACTTATTCCAATTACCAGTGAAATTCAGAAAGAAAATCTTTTTTTTTTTCTCAAAATTTAGTTTTGAAACATGCTATATCTCTTGATCATGAAGAAGCTGCTATCCAAGTTTCAAATGATTTGATTAAGATTTGATGAAGTCATTGATGTTTGAATTTTTTTTTAACCATAGCGTGTACAAAATATGATGTGCAATATACTGTCCATTTGCCAATAAAATTCAGAAAAAATAATAAAACTTTTTTTTCTCTCAAAATATTGTTATAGATAGTGCCTCCTCAACATAAAGTCACTGTCTAAATTTCAAATGATTTCATAATGATTTGATTAAGTTATTAATGTTTAAAGGAATTTAAACACAGGGTGTACCAGATGTTGATCATCACAACGCCGACGACGACGACGAAATTAAGGAGCGCTACGTCTCGCCTTCATGACTTTTGTTGCAGGCGGGACGGACAAAAATTGCTCTTGGTAATCTTCCTCTATTTTGATAAATTACATGAAAATGGTAACTTTATTATCAGAAAATAGAGAAAATCAAAAAGGCAGACATCGCATTGCTTTCGCAATGTCGACTGAACCAGGTAAACATGATAATTAAGGTCCCCAGAAAGACAATTTCAGGTTTTGATGAATAACTGAAACTTGAAACAGTCATTTCACATGATAATTGTCGAACACTTTGATATAAGCATAAAGAAATTTGTTGTCCTCTCATGCACCACCACTTTTCTCCTGCATCACCACTAGTTCTCATGCATCACCACTAACTTCAAAGAATGATTGAGAGAAAACGGATAGAGTCTGACACTTGATATGACATGGTAGTGATACCTTGCTGGTAAACTTTCTACAACAGTGAAATTGGTAAGATAAGATTAGATTAACATTGATTTCTGGACAATTGTTTGACTTTTTTTCTTGTATTTCCATTGACATGTTTGTAGGAGAAAACGTCTTACGTTGTCAGTTTTGTGTTTACATGCAAGCAATGAATACCAACGTATAGAGAAATGAATTTGCCACAGAATAGCATTCTCTGATTTTTAAAACAAATTGAATAAGGGGTCTTAATTTACGTACTTACCTCTAATTGATCTAAAATTTATCTCTCTCATTCAGCACCGGGTGTCTCTCTCATTAATTTCTTTGCATCACATTTGGTGGTGAATGAGAGAGATTGGTAGGCGTGAATTTGGGAACACTCTATTTTTCCCAAAAATATTTCATACTTTAAAATTATATGACTGAAAAGAGGAAACTTCGAGGCATCCTATGATATATTTTTCTTTAAATTTAGTTGAATATTTAGTTCAAAAATATATAATGAAAAGTTCAGTTTTTGAACCCCAAAAATTTGATGTAAATTTCCGTTAGTGGGGTCACGTCAGTAAAACTAAAATCACACTGTAAATATTCTCACCTGCATAAATTTTATATGGTTACAAAGCCAATATTAAGAGCTTTATCCAGGTTAAATTTCATAATAGTAGTGTGGAATTTAACAGGTAAACTAACCAGTTAAAGTTACGCAATTTTCTTGATTTCTAGTATTCCGCCGCTCGTTAATCATCGATAACTTCAATTGTTTATTGGAAGGTTTCTTGACATTTTTACGACCTCTTTTCACAAGAAAACTACCCCTCATGCCTTTATTATTTTTCTAAAATTAGGATTTTATTGTTATGCGAAAGAAAATTTAATCTTGCAAATCAGTAATAAATCAGCTTCCCTGCATAATTTTTAGAATAATTTTATGATGAGTAAATCAAAAGTTATAGGTGAAAGTTTGAGACACGACGTAGAAAATTTACTGTTGTATCATAGAAATACTGAGAGATTCAAATCCCAATCGTTTTATATTGATCCCAGTTAAAATCAAATACTTAAAATATGCAGAATCCACATAGAGCCACAGATTAAAATGTCTTTAACAATTTTAAATAAAATGTAAAACAGTCAATAAATTTTAAACATGACTTAAAATGAAAACAAATTCATGCAATGAGAGAAATAGAAGGAAACATAATGAATATAGAATCAATATAAACATGCTCATATCAAATAAGAAATATAAATTACTTAAAATAATTATCAGCCATCATTGAACTTACGTACTATGGGGTTCATGGAAGTAGGAAATTTAATTTCAATGTTACAATAGACATATAATTTACATTTAAATATATTAAGTTCAAATCTGTATTTTGCCTTAAACGCATGAAACTACTTACAAGATTTACAGATCCAATACGTTTGTTTGGGCACACATTTCAGATGGACACATTTGCAGATGGTGCCACTCTAGACAGCAATCACATGCCAGAGTTTCCTTAACACCAAGTTTTTGTTTACAAGCAAAACAATCCCATTCATGATGCTCCTTATTCTGAATCATCAATTCTTTTAACAATAACCAGCCATCGTCAGTTAAGATGTTTGCGTATTCTTAGTGTGTTTGGCATTTTCATCTAAAATTTTGTAGGATACATGTCCATATAGTCACTAAACATCAGGCTAGTCTATCAATTGAATGATTTTATATTTCGACATAATGATTTTTTTGGGTCAAAGTCAATGCACCATTCACGGGATTTATTCCAAGACCGAAATTTGGAAATTCGTATACGTTTCATCTATATGGCAGTTCGTACTAGGAGCCCTGGGACTCGCCGTACGAATTGTTCGTACGGAGAGCCACTTGCATGAAAAAATTGACATGAATTCGAGTAATCAGTAAATCTGAACATAGATAATAAATCTATGATCTGAAGTTTTTTTTTATGATTTTACTGTTTCTTGTAACATCAACGAGAACTTACAATCTCCACGTAGGACATACCAAGTACGCTTTTGCTGTGTTTTTTTTACAATAATTGTGCAGTATATAGTCAAATTTAATAAAAAAAAAAATGAAAACTAAAATAAGACAACAAAAACTTTTAAAATGTCTGACCTGTAACGTATCCTTTCTGGGGGTGTTGTTGTTCTGTAAATTCCTCCACTGGCTGGAGAAACACTGCATAAAATTTGGCAACTATCTATTAAAATCTAAAACTGAGAATGTAGGGCAAGCAGGATGATCCCTACTAGAGTCTCATTTAATACCAAAATGTCTATAGTTCACAGAATATGATCATCTTAGTTCACTTAAAATGGATGTTCAGTATTTTGCTACGGGTAACGTGAAGTGCATAGCAAAGTCCTCTACTGATTTCTTCAGGGGTGTTAATTACGGTGTCCTTTAGGAGTCATTATATGTAACACGCTTGTTGTTTAAATGCGTATGAATTTTTGACATTTCAATTTTCATTTTTGCGTCCGATGACCCTAAAAATCCATAAATGTAATGTACACTTCATTAGATTTAAACAAATATATTGCGAGCCTTCTTTTGAACTGCATGATTTTGAATTTTGTTTCTCTTACCCCTTTTGGGTCAATTCCAAGGATTCTGAAACGGGGATTACATATGAAGAAAGCCTTCTCATTTTCCTAGTAATTTTTAGCAATACCATTTTTTTAGAACACGACAAAAGTCTTAACTGGTTTATTTTTCAGATCTCAAAAATATATTTTCTTTTAAATTTTACATGTTACTATCCATTGAAAATGGACAGTCATATAGGATACTTAAAAATACTTTGTCGTCGCCGTTGTCTGGACAAATTAGTTTTTTTTTCAAGAATCTGAATGACACCCCCCCCCCCCCCCCCTCCTCCTTCTTTCCGGCACTTTTAATCTTAAAAAAAGATAAATGAAAATATAACAACAGCAAATAAGCAAATAAATAAAATAAATAAAAACAAAACGAAAAAACAAAATCTAAGCAAAATACAACAAAAAACAAACACACAGTGCCCAGTCCCCTTTCTTTGCTTTCAAAGTAAGTAAGTCCCTTATAGAACTGAAATTTTAAAAAAAATGATTTACTTTAGAAATGAAAGATTGTTTGAGATGTGTTGTATTAACTTCGATATTTTTTTGGTAGGGGTGTGCCATTTTTGCCTCAAAAAACGTACCCATTTTAATATAACATTCACTGAAATTCAGTACCTATAGTTATATAAATATTTAAGAAAGAATGACCTATACTTATATACAATATTTAAAATATGACGTCAAAACGTTATTGCAGATCAAACCAGGAGACAAATTTCCGGGGTTCATTTGGGAACTTATTTGAAAGGTGAACTTTCAAATGAATTGATTAAATTTAATATAATAATTGACCATTAATAATGTAACATTCTCAATAGCATATTTATATATCAAACTCTGACCCTGTAAACTTGATTGTTGTTTTTCGTTTATTTTTTCTATGTATTTCATGTTTTAGATAGTATTATGTATTTGTATTTGTTTTGTTATCTTGTGATTATCATTGGACTATAATTGTCTATGTTCTTTATGTTGTGAACTTGTTTGTTTTGCGTTGACCCTCTTTTGGGTGTATGATGCAATAAAATTATTCTTATTCTTATTCTTATTCTTATATGATATGTAGATCATACCCCAAATCAATATACAGTTATCCAACGTAAATGCATTATTTATCCCGTAACAATAATAATACTGTGACCTATAGACATGGTGTCAGAGTCAATCTATCACAGTCAGATGATTTATCCTGTAACAATAATGATACCTTGACCAATAGAAATGGCGTCAGAGTCAATCTATCACAGTCAGATGATTTATCCTGTACCACTAGTGATACTGTGGCCAAAAGACATAGTGTCAGAATCAATCTATCACAGTCAGATGATTTATCCTATAACAATAATGATACTGTGACCTGTAGACATAGTGTCAGAATCAATCTATCACAGTCCGATGATTTATCCTGTAACAATAGTGATACCTTGACCAAAAGAAATGGTGTCAGAGTCAATCTATCACAGTCAGATGATTTATCCCGTAATAATAATGACACTGTGACCTATAGACATGGTGTCAGAGTCGATCTATCAGTCAGATTATTTATCCCGTAACAATAATGATACTGTGACCTATAGACATGGTGTCAGAGTCAATCTATCACAGTCAGATGATTTATCCTATAACAATAATGATACCTTGACCAATAGAAATGGCGTCAGAGTAAATATGTCACAGTCAGATGATTTATCCTGTACCACTAGTGGTACTTTGGCCAATAGACATAGTGTCAGAGTCAATCTATCACAGTCAGATTATTTATCCCGTAACAATAATGATACTGTGACCTATAGACATGGTGTCAGAGTCAATCTATCACAGTCAGATGATTTATCCTGTAACAATAATGATAATGTGACCTATAGACATAGTGTCAGAATCAATCTATCACAGTCAGATGATTTATCCTATAACAATAATGATACTGTGACCTGTAGACATAGTGTCAGAATCAATCTATCACAGTCCGATGATTTATCCTGTAACAATAGTGATACCTTGACCAAAAGAAATGGTGTCAGAGTCAATCTATCACAGTCAGATGATTTATCCCGTAATAATAATGACACTGTGACCTATAGACATGGTGTCAGAGTCGATCTATCAGTCAGATTATTTATCCCGTAACAATAATGATACTGTGACCTATAGACATGGTGTCAGAGTCAATCTATCACAGTCAGATGATTTATCCTATAACAATAATGATACCTTGACCAATAGAAATGGCGTCAGAGTAAATATGTCACAGTCAGATGATTTATCCTGTACCACTAGTGGTACTTTGGCCAATAGACATAGTGTCAGAGTCAATCTATCACAGTCAGATGATTTATCCCGTAACAATAATGACACTGTGACCTATAAACATGGTGTCAGAGTCAATCTATCACTGTCAGATGATTTATCCCGTAATAATAATCATACTGTGACCTATAGACATTGTGTCAGAGTCAATCTATCACAGTCAGATTATTTATCCCGTAACAATAATGATACTCTGACCTATGGACATGGTGTCAGAGTCAATCTATCACAGTCAGATGATTTATCCTGTAACAATAATGATACCTTGACCAATAGAAATGGCGTCAGAGTAAATCTATCACAGTCAGATGATTTATCCTGTACCACTAGTTGTACTGTGGCCAATAGACACAGTGTCAGAGTCAATCTATCACAGTCATATGATTTATCTTGTAACAATAATGATACTGTCACCTATAGACATGATGTCAGAAACAATCTATCACAGCCAGATGATTTATCCTATAACAATAATGATACTGTGACCAATAGAAATGGTGTCAGAGTCAATCTATCACAGTCAGATGATTTATTCCGTAATAATAACGATACTGTGACCTATAGACATGGTGTCAGAGTCAATCTATCACAGTCAGATTATTTATCCCGTAACAATAATGATACTGTGACCTATAGACATGGTGTCAGAGTCAATCTATCACAGTCAGATGATTTATCCTGTAACAATAATGATAATGTGACCTATAGACATAGTGTCAGAATCAATCTATCACAGTCAGATGATTTATCCTATAACAATAATGATACTGTGACCTGTAGACATAGTGTCAGAATCAATCTATCACAGTCCGATGATTTATCCTGTAACAATAGTGATACCTTGACCAAAAGAAATGGTGTCAGAGTCAATCTATCACAGTCAGATGATTTATCCCGTAATAATAATGACACTGTGACCTATAGACATGGTTTCAGAGTCGATCTATCAGTCAGATTATTTATCCCGTAACAATAATGATACTGTGACCTATAGACATGGTGTCAGAGTCAATCTATCACAGTCAGATGATTTATCCTATAACAATAATGATACCTTGACCAATAGAAATGGCGTCAGAGTAAATATGTCACAGTCAGATGATTTATCCTGTACCACTAGTGGTACTTTGGCCAATAGACATAGTGTCAGAGTCAATATATCACAGTCAGATGATTTATCCCGTGACAATAATGATACTGTGACCTATAAACATGGTGTCAGAGTCAATCTATCACTGTCATATGATTTATCCCGTAATAATAATCATACTGTGACCTATAGACATTGTGTCAGAGTCAATCTATCACAGTCAGATTATTTATCCCGTAACAATAATGATACTCTGACCTATGGACATGGTGTCAGAGTCAGTCTATCACAGTCAGATGATTTATCCTGTAACAATAATGATACCTTGACCAATAGAAATGGCGTCAGAGTAAATCTATCACAGTAAGATGATTTATCCTGTACCACTAGTTGTACTGTGGCCAATAGACACAGTGTCAGAGTCAATCTATCACAGTCATATGATTTATCTTGTAACAATAATGATACTGTCACCTATAGACATGATGTCAGAAACAATCTATCACAGTCAGATGATTTATCCTATAACAATAATGATACTGTGACCAATAGAAATGGTGTCAGAGTCAATCTATCACAGTCAGATGATTTATCCCGTAATAATAACGATACTGTGACCTATAGACATGGTGTCAGAGTCAATATATCACAGTCAGATGATTTATCCCGTAACAATAATGATACTGTGACCTATAGACATGGTGTCAGAGTCAATCTATCACAGTCAGATGATTTATCCTGTAACAATAATGATACTTTGACCTATAGACATAGTGTCAGAGTCAATCTATCACAGTCAGAAAAAAATGGTACTGTGGCCTATAGACATGGTGTCATAGTCAATCTATCACCATTAGAAAATTTATCCTGTAACAAAAATGGCACTGTGGCCTATACACGTGGTGTCAGAGTCAATCTATCAGTCAGGTGATTTATTCTGTAGCAATAATGGTACTGTGGCCTATAGATATAGCGTCAGAGTCAATTTATCACAGACAGATGATTAATCCCGTAATAATAATGATACTGTGACCTATAGACATAGTGTCAGAGTCAATCTATCACAGTCAGAAAAAAATGGTACTGTGGCCTATACACGTGGTGTCAGAGTCAATCTATCAGTCAGGTGATTTATTCTGTAGCAATAATGGTATATCCTGTAACAAAAATGGCACTGTGGCCTATACACGTGGTGTCAGAGTCAATCTATCAGTCAGGTGATTTATTCTGTAGCAATAATGGTACTGTGGCCTATAGATATAGAGTCAGAGTCAATCTATCACAGTCAGATGATTTATCCCGTAATAATAATGATACTGTGACCTATAGACATGGTGTCAGAGTCAATCTATCACAGTCCGATGAATTATCCTGTAACAATAATGATACCTTGACCAAAAGAAATGGCGTCAGAGTAAACATATCACAATACTGTGAGCTATAGACATAGTGTCAGAATCAATCTATCACAGCCAGATGATTTATCCTGTAACAATAATGATAATGTGACCTATAGACACAGTGTCAGAGTCAATCTATAACAGTCAGATGATTTATCCTGTAACAATAAGATACTTTGACGTATAGACATAGTGTCAGAGTCCATCTATCACAGTCAGATGATTTATCCTGTAACAAAAATGGTACTGTGGCCTATAGACATCGTGCCATAGTCAATCTATCACAGTCAGATGATTTATCCTGTAACAAAAATGGCACTGTGGCCTATAGACGTGGTGTCAGAGTCAATCTATCACTGTCAGGTGATTTATCCCGTAATAATAATGATACTGTGACCTATAGACATTGTGTCAGAGTGAATCTATCACAGTCAGATTATTTATCGCGTAACAATAATGATACTGTGACCTATAGACATGGTGTCAGAGTCAATCTATCACAGTCAGATGATTTATCCTGTAACAATAATGATACCTTGACCAATAGAAAATGGCGTCAGAGTAAATCTATCACAGTCAGATGATTTATCCTGTACCACTAGTGGTACTGTGGCCAATAGACATAGTGTCAGAGTCATCCCATGACAGTCAGATGATTTATCCTGTAACAATAATGATACCGTCACCTATAAACATGATGTCAGAGTCAATCTATCACAGTCAGATGATTTATCCCGTAACAATAATGATACTGTGAACTATAGACATGGTGTCAGAGTCAATCTATCACAGTCAGATGATTTTTCCTGTAACAATAGTTATACCTTGACCAAAAGAAATGGCGTCAGAGTAAATCTATCACAGTCAGATGATTTATCCTGTACCACTAGTGGTAATGTGGCCAATAGACATAGTGTCAGAGTCAATCTATCACAGTCAGATGATTTATCCTGTAACAATCAGGATACTGTGGCCTATAAACATGGTGTCATAGTCAATCTATCACAGTCAGATGATTTATCCTGTAACAAAAATGGCACTGTTGCCTACAGACGTGGTGTCAGAGTCAATCTATCACAATCAGGTGATTTATCCTGTAGCAATAATGCTACTGTGGCCTATAGACATAGTGTCAGTGTCAATTTATCACAGTCAGATGATTTATCCCGTAATAATAATGATACTGTGGCCTATAGACATGGTGTAAGAGTCAATCTATGACAGTCAGATGATTTATCCCGTAACAATAATGATACTGTGACCTATAAACATGGTGTCAGAGTCAATCTATCACTGTCAGATGATTTATCCCGTAATAATAATGATACTCTGACCTATAGACATGGTGTCAGAGTCAATCTATCACAGTCAGTTTATTTATCCCGTAACAATAATGATACTCTGACCTATGGACGTGGTGTCAGAGTCAATCTGTCACAGTCAGATGATTTATCCTGTAACAATAATGATACCTTGACCAATAGAAATGGCGTCAGAGTAAATCTATCTCAGTCAGATGATTTATCCTGTACCTCTAGTTGTACTGTGGCCAATAGACACAGTGTCAGAGTCAATCTATCACAGTCATATGATTTATCTTGTAACAATAATGATACTGTCACCTATAGACATGATGTCAGAAACAATCTATCACAGCCAGATGATTTATCCTATAACAATAATGATACTGTGACCAATAGAAATGGTGTCAGAGTCAATCTATCACAGTCAGATGATTTATCCCGTAATAATAACGATACTGTGACCTATAGACATGGTGTCAGAGTCAATCTATCACAGTCAGATTATTTATCCCGTAACAATAATGATACTGTGACCTATAGACATGGTGTCAGAGTCAATCTATCACAGTCAGATGATTTATCCTGTAACAATAATGATAATGTGACCTATAGACATAGTGTCAGAATCAATCTATCACAGTCAGATGATTTATCCTATAACAATAATGATACTGTGACCTGTAGACATATTGTCAGAATCAATCTATCACAGTCCGATGATTTATCCTGTAACAATAGTGATACCTTGACCAAAAGAAATGGTGTCAGAGTCAATCTATCACAGTCAGATGATTTATCCCTTAATAATAATGACACTGTGACCTAAAGACATGGTGTCAGAGTCGATCTATCAGTCAGATTATTTATCCCGTAACAATAATGATACTGTGACCTATAGACATGGTGTCAGAGTCAATCTATCACAGTCAGATGATTTATCCTATAACAATAATGATACCTTGACCAATAGAAATGGCGTCAGAGTAAATATGTCACAGTCAGATGATTTATCCTGTACCACTAGTGGTACTTTGGCCAATAGACATAGTGTCAGAGTCAATCTATCACAGTCAGATGATTTATCCCGTAACAATAATGATACTGTGACCTATAAACATGGTGTCAGAGTCAATCTATCACTGTCATATGATTTATCCCGTAATAATAATCATACTGTGACCTATAGACATTGTGTCAGAGTCAATCTATCACAGTCAGATTATTTATCCCGTAACAATAATGATACTCTGACCTATGGACATAGTGTCAGAGTCAGTCTATCACAGTCAGATGATTTATCCTGTAACAATAATGATACCTTGACCAATAGAAATGGCGTCAGAGTAAATCTATCACAGTAAGATGATTTATCCTGTACCACTAGTTGTACTGTGGCCAATAGACACAGTGTCAGAGTCAATCTATCACAGTCATATGATTTATCTTGTAACAATAATGATACTGTCACCTATAGACATGATGTCAGAAACAATCTATCACAGTCAGATGATTTATCCTATAACAATAATGATACTGTGACGTATAGACATAGTATCAGAGTCCATCTATCACAGTCAGATGATTTATCCTGTAACAAAAATGGTACTGTGGCCTATAGACGTGGTGTCTGAGTCAATCTATCACTGTCAGTTGATTTATCCCGTAATAATAATGATACTGTGACCTATAGACATGGTTTCAGAGTGAATCTATCACAGTCAGATTATTTATCGCGTAACAATAATGATACTGTGACCAATAGACATGGTGTTAGAGTCAATCTATCACAGTTAGATGATTTATCCTGTAACAATAATGATACCTTGACCAATAGAAATGGCGTCATAGTCAATCTATCACAGTCAGATGATTTATCCTGTTACAAAAATGGCACTGTGGCATATAGACGTGGTGTCAGAGTCAATCTATCACAGTCAGGTGATTTATTCTCTAGCAATACTGGTACTGTGGCCTATAGACATAGTGTCAGAATCAATTTATCACAGTCAGATGATTTATCCCGTAATAATAATGATACTGTGACCTATAGACATCGTGTAAGAGTCAATCTATCACAGTCAGATGATTTATCCCGTAACAATAATGATACTGTGACCTATAGACATGGTGTCAGAGACAATCTATCACAGTCTGATGAATTATCCTGTAACAATAATGATATCTTGACCAAAAGAAATGGCGTCAGAGTAAACATATCACAATACTGTGAGCTATAGACATAGTGTCAGAATCAATCTATCACAGCCAGATGATTTATCCTGTAACAATAAGATACTTTGACGTATAGACATAGTATCAGAGTCCATCTATCACAGTCAGATGATTTATCCTGTAACAAAAATGGTACTGTGGCCTATAGACGTGGTGTCTGAGTCAATCTATCACTGTCAGTTGATTTATCCCGTAATAATAATGATACTGTGACCTATAGACATGGTTTCAGAGTGAATCTATCACAGTCAGATTATTTATCGCGTAACAATAATGATACTGTGACCAATAGACATGGTGTTAGAGTCAATCTATCACAGTTAGATGATTTATCCTGTAACAATAATGATACCTTGACCAATAGAAATGGCGTCAGAGTAAATCTATCACAGTAAGATGATTTATCCTGTACCACTAGTTGTACTGTGGCCAATAGACATAGTGTCAGAGTCAATCTATCACAGTCAGATGATTTATCCCGTAACAATAATGATACTGTGACCTATAAACATGGTGTCAGAGTCAATCTATCACTGTCAGATGATTTATCCCGTAATAATAATCATACTGTGACCTATAGACATTGTGTCAGAGTCAATCTATCACAGTCAGATTATTTATCCCGTAACAATAATGATACTCTGACCTATGGACATGGTGTCAGAGTCAATCTATCACAGTCAGATGATTTATCCTGTAACAATAATGATACCTTGACCAATAGAAATGGCGTCAGAGTAAATCTATCACAGTCAGATGATTTATCCTGTACCACTAGTTGTACTGTGGCCAATAGACACAGTGTCAGAGTCAATCTATCACAGTCATATGATTTATCTTGTAACAATAATGATACTGTCACCTATAGACATGATGTCAGAAACAATCTATCACAGCCAGATGATTTATCCTATAACAATAATGATACTGTGACCAATAGAAATGGTGTCAGAGTCAATCTATCACAGTCAGATGATTTATCCCGTAATAATAACGATACTGTGACCTATAGACATGGTGTCAGAGTCAATCTATCACAGTCAGATTATTTATCCCGTAACAATAATGATACTGTGACCTATAGACATGGTGTCAGAGTCAATCTATCACAGTCAGATGATTTATCCTGTCACAATAATGATAATGTGACCTGTAGACATAGTGTCAGAATCAATCTATCACAGTCAGATGATTTATCCTGTAACAATAATGATACTGTAACCTGTAGACATATTGTCAGAATCAATCTATCACAGTCCGATGATTTATCCTGTAACAATAGTGATACCTTGACCAAAAGAAATGGTGTCAGAGTCAATCTATCACAGGCAGATGATTTATCCCGTAATAATAATGACACTGTGACCTATAGACATGGTGTCAGAGTCGATCTATCAGTCAGATTATTTATCCCGTAACAATAATGATACTGTGACCTATAGACATGGTGTCAGAGTCAATCTATCACAGTCAGATGATTTATCCTATAACAATAATGATACCTTGACCAATAGAAATGGCGTCAGAGTAAATATGTCACAGTCAGATGATTTATCCTGTACCACTAGTGGTACTTTGGCCAATAGACATAGTGTCAGAGTCAATCTATCACAGTCAGATGATTTATCCCGTAACAATAATGATACTGTGACCTATAAACATGGTGTCAGAGTCAATCTATCACTGTCATATGATTTATCCCGTAATAATAATCATACTGTGACCTATAGACATTGTGTCAGAGTCAATCTATCACAGTCAGATTATTTATCCCGTAACAATAATGATACTCTGACCTATGGACATGGTGTCAGAGTCAGTCTATCACAGTCAGATGATTTATCCTGTAACAATAATGATACTATGACCAATAGAAATGGCGTCAGAGTAAATCTATCACAGTAAGATGATTTATCCTGTACCACTAGTTGTACTGTGGCCAATAGACACAGTGTCAGAGTCAATCTATCACAGTCATATGATTTATCTTGTAACAATAATGATACTGTCACCTATAGACATGATGTCAGAAACAATCTATCACAGTCAGATGATTTATCCTATAACAATAATGATACTGTGACGTATAGACATAGTATCAGAGTCCATCTATCACAGTCAGATGATTTATCCTGTAACAAAAATGGTACTGTGGCCTATAGACGTGGTGTCTGAGTCAATCTATCACTGTCAGTTGATTTATCCCGTAATAATAATGATACTGTGACCTATAGACATGGTTTCAGAGTGAATCTATCACAGTCAGATTATTTATCGCGTAACAATAATGATACTGTGACCAATAGACATGGTGTTAGAGTCAATCTATCACAGTTAGATGATTTATCCTGTAACAATAATGATACCTTGACCAATAGAAATGGCGTCAGAGTAAATCTATCACAGTCAGATGATTTATCCTGTACCACTAGTTGTACTGTGGCCAATAGACATAGTGTCAGAGTCAATCTATCACTGTCAGATAATTTATCCCGTAATAATAATCATACTGTGACCTATAGACATTGTGTCAGAGTCAATCTATCACAGTCAGATTATTTATCCCGTAACAATAATGATACTCTGACCTATGGACATGGTGTCAGAGTCAATCTATCACAGTCAGATGATTTATCCTGTAACAATAATGATACCTTGACCAATAGAAATGGCGTCAGAGTAAATCTATCACAGTCAGATGATTTATCCTGTACCACTAGTTGTACTGTGGCCAATAGACACAGTGTCAGAGTCAATCTATCACAGTCATATGATTTATCTTGTAACAATAATGATACTGTCACCTATAGACATGATGTCAGAAACAATCTATCACAGCCAGATGATTTATCCTATAACAATAATGATACTGTGACCAATAGAAATGGTGTCAGAGTCAATCTATCACAGTCAGATGATTTATCCCGTAATAATAACGATACTGTGACCTATAGACATGGTGTCAGAGTCAATCTATCACAGTCAGATTATTTATCCCGTAACAATAATGATACTGTGACCTATAGACATGGTGTCAGAGTCAATCTATCACAGTCAGATGATTTATCCTGTAACAATAATGATAATGTGACCTATAGACATAGTGTCAGAATCAATCTATCACAGTCAGATGATTTATCCTATAACAATAATGATACTGTGACCTGTAGACATATTGTCAGAATCAATCTATCACAGTCCGATGATTTATCCTGTAACAATAGTGATACCTTGACCAAAAGAAATGGTGTCAGAGTCAATCTATCACAGTCAGATGATTTATCCCGTAATAATAATGACACTGTGACCTATAGACATGGTGTCAGAGTCGATCTATCAGTCAGATTATTTATCCCGTAACAATAATGATACTGTGACCTATAGACATGGTGTCAGAGTCAATCTATCACAGTCAGATGATTTATCCTATAACAATAATGAGACCTTGACCAATAGAAATGGCGTCAGAGTAAATATGTCACAGTCAGATGATTTATCCTGTACCACTAGTGGTACTTTGGCCAATAGACATAGTGTCAGAGTCAATCTATCACAGTCAGATGATTTATCCTGTAACAATAATGATAATGTGACCTATAGACATAGTGTCAGAATCAATCTATCACAGTCAGATGATTTATCCTATAACAATAATGATACTGTGACCTGTAGACATATTGTCAGAATCAATCTATCACAGTCCGATGATTTATCCTGTAACAATAGTGATACCTTGACCAAAAGAAATGGTGTCAGAGTCAATCTATCACAGTCAGATGATTTATCCCGTAATAATAATGACACTGTGAACTATAGACATGGTGTCAGAGTCGATCTATCAGTCAGATTATTTATCCCGTAACAATAATGATACTGTGACCTATAGACATGGTGTCAGAGTCAATCTATCACAGTCAGATGATTTATCCTATAACAATAATGATACCTTGACCAATAGAAATGGCGTCAGAGTAAATATGTCACAGTCAGATGATTTATCCTGTACCACTAGTGGTACTTTGGCGAATAGACATAGTGTCAGAGTCAATCTATCACAGTCAGATGATTTATCCCGTAACAATAATGATACTGTGACCTATAAACATGGTGTCAGAGTCAATCTATCACTGTCATATGATTTATCCCGTAATAATAATCATACTGTGACCTATAGACATTGTGTCAGAGTCAATCTATCACAGTCAGATTATTTATCCCGTAACAATAATGATACTCTGACCTATGGACATGGTGTCAGAGTCAGTCTATCACAGTCAGATGATTTATCCTGTAATAATAATGATACCTTGACCAATAAAAATGGCGTCAGAGTAAATCTATCACAGTAAGATGATTTATCCTGTACCACTAGTTGTACTGTGGCCAATAGACACAGTGTCAGAGTCAATCTATCACAGTCATATGATTTATCTTGTCACAATAATGATACTGTCACCTATAGACATGATGTCAGAAACAATCTATCACAGTCAGATGATTTATCCTATAACAATAATGATACTGTGACCAATAGAAATGGTGTCAGAGTCAATCTATCACAGTCAGATGATTTATCCGTAATAATAACGATACTGTGACCTAAAGACATGGTGTCAGAGTCAATATATCACAGTCAGATTATTTATCCCGTAACAATAATGATACTGTGACCTATAGACATGGTGTCAGAGTCAATCTATCACAGTCAGATGATTTATCCTGTAACAATAATGATACTGTGACCTATAGACATAGTGTCAGAATCAATCTATCACAGTCAGATGATTTATCCTGTAACAATAATGATACTTTGACCTATAGACATAGTGTCAGAGTCAATCTATCACAGTCAGAGGATTTATCCTGTAACAAAAATGGTACTGTGGCCTATAGACATGGTGTCATAGTCAATCTATCATCATCAGAAAATTTATCCTGTAACAAAAATGGCACTGTGGCCTATACACGTGGTGTCAGAGTCAATCTATCACAGTCAGGTGATTTATTCTGTAGCAATAATGGTACTGTGGCCTATAGATATAGTGTCAGAGTCAATCTATCACAGTCATATGATTTATCTTGTAACAATAATGATACTGTCACCTATAGACATGATGTCAGAAACAATCTATCACAGTCAGATGATTTATCCTATAACAATAATGATACTGTGACCAATAGAAATGGTGTCAGAGTCAATCTATCACAGTCAGATGATTTATCCCGTAATAATAACGATACTGTGACCTAAAGACATGGTGTCAGAGTCAATATATCACAGTCAGATTATTTATCCCGTAACAATAATGATACTGTGACCTATAGACATGGTGTCAGAGTCAATCTATCACAGTCAGATGATTTATCCTGTAACAATAATGATACTGTGACCTATAGACATAGTGTCAGAATCAATCTATCACAGTCAGATGATTTATCCTGTAACAATAATGATACTTTGACCTATAGACATAGTGTCAGAGTCAATCTATGACAGTCAGAGGATTTATCCTGTAACAAAAATGGTACTGTGGCCTATAGACATGGTGTCATAGTCAATCTATCACCATCAGAAAATTTATCCTGTAACAAAAATGGCACTGTGGCCTATACACGTGGTGTCAGAGTCAATCTATCACAGTCAGGTGATTTATTCTGTAGCAATAATGGTACTGTGGCCTATAGATATAGTGTCAGAGTCAATTTATCACAGACAGATGATTAATCCCGTAATAATAATGATACTGTGACCTATAGACATGGTGTAAGAGTCAATCTATCACAGTCAGATGATTTATCCCGTAACAATAATGATACTGTGACCTATAGACATGGTGTCAGAGTCAATCTATCACAGTCCGATGAATTATCCTGTAACAATAATGATACCTTGACCAAAAGAAATGGCGTCAGAGTAAACATATCACAATACTGTGAGCTATAGACATAGTGTCAGAATCAATCTATCACAGCCAGATGATTTATCCTGTAACAATAAGGATAATGTGACCTATAGACACAGTGTCAGAGTCAATCTATAACAGTCAGATGATTTATCCTGTAACAATAAGATACTTTGACGTATAGACATAGTGTCAGAGTCCATCTATCACAGTCAGATGATTTATCCTGTAACAAAAATGGTACTGTGGCCTATAGACATCGTGCCATAGTCAATCTATCACAGTCAGATGATTTATCCTGTAACAAAAATGGCACTGTGGTCTATAGACGTGGTGTCAGAGTCAATCTATCACTGTCAGGTGATTTATCCCGTAATAATAATGATACTGTGACCTATAGACATTGTGTCAGAGTGAATCTATCACAGTCAGATTATTTATCGCGTAACAATAATGATACTGTGACCTATAGACATGGTGTCAGAGTCAATCTATCACAGTCAGATGATTTATCCTGTAACAATAATGATACCTTGACCAATAGAAAATGGCGTCAGAGTAAATCTATCACAGTCAGATGATTTATCCTGTACCACTAGTGGTACTGTGGCCAATAGACATAGTGTCAGAGTCATCCCATGACAGTCAGATGATTTATCATGTAACAATAATGATACCGTCACCTATAAACATGATGTCAGAGTCAATCAATCACAGTCAGATGATTTATCCCGTAACAATAATGATACTGTGAACTATAGACATGGTGTCAGAGTCAATCTATCACAGTCAGATGATTTTTCCTGTAACAATAATGATACCTTGACCAAAAGAAATGGCGTCAGAGTAAATCTATCACAGTCAGATGATTTATCCTGTACCACTAGTGGTACTGTGGCCAATAGACATAGTGTCAGAGTCAATCTATCACAGTCAGATGATTTATCCTGTAACAATCAGGATACTGTGGCCTTTAAACATGGTGTCATAGTCAATCTATCACAGTCAGATGATTTATCCTGTAACAAAATTGGCACTGTTGCCTACAGACGTGGTGTCAGAGTCAATCTATCACAATCAGGTGATTTATCCTGTAGCAATAATGCTACTGTGGCCTATAGACATAGTGTCAGTGTCAATTTATCACAGTCAGATGATTTATCCCGTAATAATAATGATACTGTGGCCTATAGACATGGTGTAAGAGTCAATCTATGACAGTCAGATGATTTATCCCGTAACAATAATGATACTGTGACCTATAAACATGGTGTCAGAGTCAATCTATCACTGTCAGATGATTTATCCCGTAATAATAATGATACTCTGACCTATAGACATGGTGTCAGAGTCAATCTATCACAGTCAGTTTATTTATCCCGTAACAATAATGATACTCTGACCTATGGACGTGGTGTCAGAGTCAATCTGTCACAGTCAGATGATTTATCCTGTAACAATAATGATACCTTGACCAATAGAAATGGCGTCAGAGTAAATCTATCTCAGTCAGATGATTTATCCTGTACCACTAGTGGTACTGTGGCCAATAGACATAGTGTCAGAGTCAATATATCACAGTCATATGATTTATCCTGTAACAATAATGATACTGCACCTATAGACATAATGTCAGAGACAATCTATCACAGTCAGATGATTTATCCTGTAACAATAATGATACTGTGGCCTATAGACATAGTGTCAGAGTCAATCTATCACAGTCAAATGATATATCCTGTAACAATAATGATACTGTGACCTATAAACATGGTGTCAGAGTCAATCTATCACAGTCAGATGATTTATCTTGTAACAATAATGATACTGTCACCTATGGACATGATGTCAGAGTTAATCTATCACAGTCAGATGATTTATCCTATAACAATAATGATACTGTGACCAATAGAAATGGTGTCAGAGTCAATCTATCACAGTCAGATGATTTATCCCGTAATAATAACGATACTGTGACCTATAGACATGGCGTCACAGTCAATCTATCACAGTCAGATTATTTATCCCGTAACAATAATGATACTATGACCTATAGACATGGTGTCAGAGTCAATCTATCACAAGTCAGATGATTTATCCTGTAACAATAATGATACTGTGACCTATAGACATAGTGTCAGAATCAATCTATCACAGTCAGATGATTTATCCTGTAACAATAATGATACTTTGACCTATAGACATAGTGTTAGAGTCAATCTATCACAGTCAGATGATTTATCCTGTAACAAAAACGGTACTGTGGCCTATAGACATGGTGTCATAGTCAATCTATCACAGTCAGATGATTTATCCTGTTACAAAAATGGCACTGTGGCATATAGACGTGGTGTCAGAGTCAATCTATCACAGTCAGGTGATTTATTCTCTAGCAATACTGGTACTGTGGCCTATAGACATAGTGTCAGAATCAATTTATCACAGTCAGATGATTTATCCCGTAATAATAATGATACTGTGACCTATAGACATCGTGTAAGAGTCAATCTATCACAGTCAGATGATTTATCCCGTAACAATAATGATACTGTGACCTGTAGACATGGTGTCAGAGACAATCTATCACAGTCCGATGAATTATCCTTTAACAATAATGATATCTTGACCAAAAGAAATGGCGTCAGAGGAAACATATCACAATACTGTGAGCTATAGACATAGTGTCAGAATCAATCTATCACAGCCAGATGATTTATCCTGTAACAATAAGATACTTTGACGTATAGACATAGTATCAGAGTCCATCTATCACAGTCAGATGATTTATCCTGTAACAAAAATGGTACTGTGGCCTATAGACGTGGTGTCTGAGTCAATCTATCACTGTCAGTTGATTTATCCCGTAATAATAATGATACTGTGACCTATAGACATGGTTTCAGAGTGAATCTATCACAGTCAGATTATTTATCGCGTAACAATAATGATACTGTGACCAATAGACATGGTGTTAGAGTCAATCTATCACAGTTAGATGATTTATCCTGTAACAATAATGATACCTTGACCAATAGAAATGGCGTCAGAGTAAATCTATCACAGTCAGATGATTTATCCTGTACCACTAGTTGTACTGTGGCCAATAGACATAGTGTCAGAGTCAATCTATCACAGTCAGATGATTTATCCTGTAACAATAATGATACTGTCACCTATAGACATGATGTCAGAGTCAATCTATCACAGTCAGATGATTTATCCCGTAACAATAATGATACTGTGACCTATAGACATGGTGTCAGAGTCAATCTATCACAGTCAGATGATTTTTCCTGTAACCATTATGATACCTTGACCAAAAGAAATGGCGTCAGAGTAAATCTATCACAGTCAGATGATTTATCCTGTACCACTAGTGGTACTGTGGCCAATAGACATAGTGTCAGAGTCAATCTATCACAGTCAGATGATATATCCTGTAATAATAATGATACTGTGACTTATAAACATGGTGTCAGAGTTAATCTATCACAGTCAGATGATTTATCTTGTAACAATAATGATACTGTCACCTATAGACATGATGTCAGAGACAATCTATCACAGTCAGATGGTTTATCCTATAACAATAATGATACTGTGAGCTATAGACATAGTGTCAGAATCAATCTATCACAGCAAGATGATTTATCCTGTAACAATAAGATACTTTGACGTATAGACATAGTATCAGAGTCCATCTATCACAGTCAGATGATTTATCCTGTAACAAAAATGGTACTGTGGCCTATAGACGTGGTGTCAGAGTCAATCTATCACTGTCAGGTGATTTATCCCGTAACAATAATGATACTGTGACCTATAGACATGGTGTCAGAGTGAATCTATCACAGTCAGATTATTTATGGCGTAACAATAATGATACTGTGACCTATAGACATGGTGTCAGAGTCAATCTATCACAGTCAGATGATTTATCCTGTAACAATAATGATACCTTGACCAATAGAAATGGCGTCAGAGTAAATCTATCACAGTCAAATGATTTATCCTGTACCACTAGTTGTACTGTGGCCAATAGACATAGTATCAGAGTCAATCCATCACAGTCAGATGATTTATCCTGTAACAATAATGATACTGTCACCTATAGACATGATGTCAGAGTCAATATATCACAGTCATATGATTTATCCTGTAACAATAATGATACTGTGAATTATAGACATGATGTCAGAGTCAATCTATCACAGTCAGATGATTTATCTCGTACCAATAATGATACTGTGAACTATAGACATGGTGTCAGAGTCAATCTATCACAGTCAGATGATATATCCTGTAATAATAATGATACTGTGACTTATAAACATGGTGTCAGAATTAATCTATCACAGTCGGATGATTTATCTTGTAACAATAATGATACTGTCACCTATAGACATGATGTCAGAGACAATCTATCACAGTCAGATGGTTAATCCTATAGCATTAATGATACTGTGACCTGTAGACATAGTGTCACTGTGGCCTAAAGACGTGGTGTCAAAGTCAATCTATATCTGTCAGTTGATTTATCCCGTAATAATAATGATACTGTGACCTATAGACATGGTGTCAGAGTCAATCTATCACAGTCAGATTATTTATCCGTAACAATAATGATACTGTGACCTATAGACATGGTGTCAGAGTCAATCTATCACAGTCAGATGATTTATCCTGTAACAATAATGATACCATGACCAATAGAAATGGCGTCAGAGTAAATCTATCACAGTCAGATGATTTATCCTGTACCACTAGCGGTACTGTGGTCAATAGACATAGTGTCACAGTCAATCCATCACAGTCAGATGATTTATCCTGTAACAATAATGATACTGTCACCTATAGACATGATGTCAGAGTCAATCTATCACAGTCAGTTGATTTATCCCGTAACAATAATGATACTGTGACCTATAGACATGGTGTCAGAGTCAATCTATCACAGTCAGATGATTTTTCCTGTAACAATAATGATACCTTGACCAATAGAAATGGCGTCAGAGTAAATCTATCACAGTCAGATGATTTATCCTGTACCACTAGTGGTACTGTGGCCAATAGACATAGTGTCAGAGTCAATCCATCACAGTCAGATGATTTATCCTGTAACAATAATGATACTGTCACCTATAGACATGATGTCAGAGTCAATCTATCACAGTCAGATTATTTATCCCGTAACAATAATGATACTGTGACCTATAGACATGGTGTCAGAGTCAATCTATCACAGTCAGATGATTTATCCTGTAACAAAAATGATACCTTGACCGATAGAAATGGTGTCACAGTCAATCTATCACAGTCAGATGATTTATCCCGTAATAATAATGATACTGTGACCTAAAGACATGGTGTCAGAGTCAATCTATCACAGTCAGATTATTTATCCCGTAACAATAATGATACACTGACCTATAGACATGGTGTCAGAGTCAATTTATCACAGTCAGATGATTTCTCCTGTAACAATGATGATACTGTGACCTATAGACAAATTGTCAGAATCAATCTATCACAGTCAGATGATTTATCCTGTAACAATGATGATACTGTGACATATAGACATAGTGTAAGAATCAATCTATCACAGTCAGATGATTTATCCTGTAACAATAATGATACTTTGACCTATAGACATATTGTCAGAGTCAATCTATCACAGTCAGATGATTTATCCTTTATAAAAAATGGTACTGTGGCCTATAGACATGGTGTCATAGTCAATCTATCACAGTCAGATGATTTATCCTGTTACAAAAATGGCACTGTGGCCTATAGACGTGGTGTCAGAGTCAATCTATCACAGTCAGGTGATTTATTCTGTAGCAATAATGGTACTGTGGCCTATAGACATGGTGTCAGAGTCAATTTATCACAGTCAGATGATTTATCCCGTAATAATAATGATACTGTGACCTATAGACATGGTGTAAGAGTCAATCTATCACAGTCAGATGATTTATCCAGTAACAATAATGATACTGTGACCTATAGACATGGTGTCAGAGTAAATCTATCACAGTCAGATGATTTTTCCTGTAACAATAATGATACCTTGACCAAAAGAAATGGCGTCAGAGTAAATATATCACAGTCAGATGATTTATCCTGTACCACTAGTGGTACTGTTGTCAATAGACATAGTGTCAGAGTCAATCTATTACAGTCAGATGATATCTCCTGTAACAATAATGATACTGTGACCTATAGACATGATGTCAGAGTTAATCTATCACAGTCAGATGATTTATCCTGTAACAAAAATGGCAATGTGGCCTATAGACGTGGTGTCAGAGTCGATCTATCACAGTCAAGTGATTTATTCTGTAGCAATAATGGTACTGTGGCCTATAGACATAGTGTCAGAGTAAATTTATCACAGTGAAATGATTTATCCCGTAATAATAATGATACTGTCACCTATAGACATGGTGTAAGAGTCAATCTATCACAGTCAGATGATTTATCCCGTAATAATAATGATACTTTGACCTATAGACATGGTGTCAGAGTCAATCTATCACAGTCAGAATATTTATCCCGTAACAATAATGATACTGTCACGGCCATGAACCATGTACCATACGCCGAATATCTATGAAAAATTATAGTACGCACAAGAGCCTGTAGAGGTCTTAAAGAAAAACAAACAGCCAGGCTGTTTACAGTTTTTATATTTATTTTCCTTACACAAAGAGTCGTAATGATCATAGTTGATAAAGAATATGTATTCTTATACATAAATATTGTTGTAGTTATAGAAATTCATAGTAACATCGGTTTTGTTACAAACGTTAGAACGTTTAGAGATGTGTATTGTAATTTTATACACATCTATGACATTGTCATTCTTTGGAATGTGACGTAAACAAACACTGTCTAGAACAAGGTAGATAATCTGGATGCAATAATCGTCGTTCTCGGCGTACATAAGTCTTACCAGCTTAAATGAATAGTCCATAGAACACACATAATCCTAGGAATAACTTCATAACAATTTTAATAGAAGGTGACAGCTGAATATACAAATAGACGGTCTAGAGTTGATAACAAACTGACGTTGTTCCGATCGAAATCTAGACGGCATAATATTCATGGCTGTTTCATGCGGCTGATCACTTAGAAAACTCGTATCATAATAAACGAGACATGCTTAAATTCCTCTCCATGTCTAGAATATAATTATACAAATTTCCCGAATATGTTAATACGGAATAAAGAGATATTTACAAAAGTTTGTTCAGGTAGGAAACGGAAGTATGACGTTTCCCGTAGAAATCAGTTTCTGATTGGCTGATTGGTTGTTGAGGTAACCATAGGGGACCTCGTGAGAAGCACGAGGATATTGCACGTAAATATTATTATAAAACATCATGCACAGACTGTGTTAGGCAGTCTGGCTTCAAGACTCAAGGCGGAAGCTAAAAAATAAAAAGAACTGCTAGGCGGAAGGCAAGAGCAGTTTTAATTATTTGTCTAAAAGAGAAACAAGGAAAGGTTTCTATAGACGGAATATTTCTGAAAGAGAAATTAATTTAATATACAAAGAGGGTGTCTTTTACTTACACTTAGTCAAGTAATAAATTGTGAACGGTGTTCGTACATAACAATTAAGGTTCAGAAGTACAAAAGTTGAATTTAAATATAAATTCAGCTAAAAGCAAATAAAGTAGTATTTAAGGAAAAATATATGTATATTTATTTCCTATAGAAAATTCCTGAATATAAAGGAATTTAGTTACTTGTCCGAATTAAAGCAACAGTATAAATTATTATCGTACAAATAAATAACGTATCGAGTAGATACTTTATAAATTGTATAGAGTTATAATATAGAATATTACTACGTCATAGCAACCGTCAGTTAAAGAAAGAAGACTGTCCGTTATTTCCATATCAATATAAAGGTTCCGAGTATTTTTCCGCAGAAAAATACATTGTGCAAGAGGATCAGGCAGCTACCCAGAAATATATTGACAATAATAAAACATTTTTATTCATAATATATTATAAATATTTCATATACTAATTAATAAATTATATATTGTATATCCAACTTTCTCATTCATATTCACCAAAAGCCAGAGACTCAACGATCCCGTATAGATAACATAATGTTGTGGCTATATTAAAGGTTCTTCTTGTATTTAGTAGTCTTGTCTGGATAGTACAGTCCTTTCTTGTATATTGGTGTAACTTTGACCGGTAAAACTATAAACAGTCAAAGTCCCACTATTATACGAATCGTTTATCACACGGTTTAAGGTACACAAGAACTAAGCATAGCCCTACGGCGTTACAATACTATGACCTATAGACATGGTGTCAGAGTCAATCTATCACAGTCAGAATATTTATCCCGTAACAATAATGATACTATGACCTATAGACATGGTGTCAGAGTCAATCTATCACAGTCAGATGATTTATCCTGTAACAATAATGATACCTTCACCAATAGAAATGGATTCAGAGTCAATCTATCACAGTCAGATTATTTATCCCGTAACAATAATGATACTGTGACCTATAGACATGGTGTCAGAGTCAATTTATCAGAGTCAGATGATTTATCCTGTAACAATGATGATACTGTGACCTATAGACATAGTGTCAGAATCAATCTATCACAGTCAGATGATTTATCCTGTAACAATGATGATACTGTGAGTTATAGACATAGTGTAAGAATTAGTCTATCACAGTCAGATGATTTATCCTGTAACAATAATGATACTTTGACCTATAGACATATTGTCAGAGTCTATCTATCACAGTCAGATGATTTATCCTTTATGAAAAATGGTACTGTGGCCTATAGACATGGTGTCATAGTCAATCTATCACAGTCGGGTGATTTATTCTGTAGCAATAATGGTACTGTGACCTATAGACATAGTGTCAGAGTCAATTTATCACAGTCAGATGATTTTTCCCGTAATAATAATGATACTGTGACCTATAGACATGGTGTAAGAGTCAATCTATCACAGTCAGATGATTTATCCCGGAAAAATAATGATACTGTGACCTATAGACATGTTGTCTGAGTCAATCTATCACAGTCCGATGATTTATCCTGTAACAATAATGATACTGTGACCTATAGACATGATGTCAGAGTCAATCTATCACAGTCATATGATTTATCCTGTAACAATAATGATACTGTGAATTATAGACATGATGTCAGAGTCAATTTATCACAGTCAGATGATTTATCCCGTAATAATAATGATACTGTGACCTATAGACATGGTGTAAGAGTCAATCTATCACAGTCAGATGATTTATCCAGTAACAATAATGATACTGTGACCTATAGACATGGTGTCAGAGTCAATCTATCACAGTCAGATGATTTTTCCTGTAACAATAATGATACCTTGACCAAAAGAAATGGCGTCAGAGTAAATATATCACAGTCAGATGATTTATCCTGTACCACTAGTGGTACTGTTGTCAATAGACATAGTGTCAGACTCAATCTATTACAGTCAGATGATATCTCCTGTAACAATAATGATACTGTGACTATAGACATGATGTCAGAGTTAATCTATCACAGTCAGATGATTTATCCTGTAACAAAAATGACACTGTGGCCTATAGACGTGGTGTCGGAGTCGATCTATCACAGTCAAGTGATTTATTCTGTAGCAATAATGGTACTGTGGCCTATAGACATAGTGTCAGAGTAAATTTATCACAGTGAAATGATTTATCCCGTAATAATAATGATACTGTCACCTATAGACATGGTGTAAGAGTCAATCTATCACAGTCAGATGATTTATCCCGTAACAATAATGATACTGTCACCTATACACATGATGTCAGAGACAATCTATCACAGTCAGATGGTTTATCCTATAAGAATAATGATACTGTGACCTGTAGACATAGTGTCAGAATCAATCTATCACAGTCCGATGATTTATCCTGTAACAATAATGTTACTGTGGCCTCAAGACGTGGTGTCAAAGTCAATCTATATCTGTCAGTTGATTTATCCCGTATAATAATGATACTTTGACCTATAGACATGGTGTCAGAGTCAATCTATCACAGTCAGAATATTTATCCCGTAACAATAATGATACTATGACCTATAGACATGGTGTCAGAGTCAATCTATCACAGTCAGATGATTTATCCTGTAACAATAATGATACCTTCACCAATAGAAATGGATTCAGAGTCAATCTATCACAGTCAGATTATTTATCCCGTAACAATAATGATACTTTGACCTATAGACATGGTGTCAGAGTCAATTTATCATAGTCAGATGATTTATCCTGTAACAATGATGATACTGTGACCTATAGACATAGTGTCAGAATCAATCTATCACAGTCAGATGATTTATCCTGTAACAATGATGATACTGTGAGTTATAGACATAGTGTAAGAATCAGTCTATCACAGTCAGATGATTTATCCTGTAACAATAATGATACTTTGACCTGTAGACATATTGTCAGAGTCTATCTATCACAGTCAGATGATTTATCCTTTATAAAAAATGGTACTGTGGCCTATAGATAGGTGTCAAAGTCAATCTATCACAGTCGGGTGATTTATTCTGTAGCAATAATGGTACTGTGGCCTATAGACATAGTGTCAGAGTCAATTTATCACAGTCAGATGATTTATCCCGTAATAATAATGATACTGTGACCTATAGACATGGTGTAAGAGTCAATCTATCACAGTCAGATGATTTATCCCGGAAAAATAATGATACTGTGACCTATAGACATGTTGTCTGAGTCAATCTATCACAGTCCGATGATTTATCCTGTAACAATAATGATACTGTGACCTATAGACATGGTGTCAGAGTCAATCTATCACAGTCAGATTATTTATCCTATAACAGTAATGGTACCTTGACCAATAGAAATGGCGTCAGAGTAAATCTGTCACAGTCAGATGAATTATCCTGTACCACTAGTGGTACTGTGGCCAATAGACTTAGTGTCAGAGTCAATTAATCACAGTCAGATGATTTATCCTGTAACGGTATTGATACTGTCACCTATAGACATGATGTCAGGGTCAATCTATCACAGTCAGATGATTTATCCTGTAACAATAATGATACTTTGACCTATAGACATAGTGTCAGAGTCAATCTATCGCAGTCAGATGATTCATCCTGTAACAAAAATGGTACTGTGGCCTATAGATATGGTGTCATAGTCAATCCATCACAATCAAATACTTTATCCTGTAACAAAAATGGCACTGTGGCCTATAGACATGGTGTAAGAGTCAATCTATCACAGTCAGATGATTTATCCTGTAACAATAATGATACCTTGAACAAAAGAAGAGGCGTCAGAGTAAATATATCACAGTCAGATGATTTATCCTGTACCACTAGTGGTACTGTGGCCAATAGACATAGTGTCAGAGTCAATCTATCACAGTCAGATGATATATCATGTAACAATAATGATACTGTGACCTATAGACATGGCGTCAGAGTCAATCTATCACAGTCATATGATTTATCATGTAACAATAATGATACTGTCACCTATAGACATGATGTCAGAGACAATCTATCACAGTCATACGATTTATCCTGTAACAATAATGATACTGTGACCTATAGACATAGTGTCAAAATCAATCTATCACAGTCCGATGATTTATCCTGTAACAATAATGATACCTTGACCAATAGAAATGGTGTCAGAGTAAATCTATCACAGTCAGCTGATTTATCTTGTACCAATAATGGTACTGTGACCTATAGACATACTGTCAGAGTCAATATATCACAGTCAGATGATTTATCCTGTAACAATAAGGATACTGTGACCTATAGACATAGTGTCAGAGTCAATCTATCATAGTCAGATGATTTATCCTGTAACAAAAATGGTACTGTGGCCTATAGACTTGGTGTCAGAGTCAATCTATCACAGTCAGATGATTTATCCCGTAATAATAATGATACTGTGACCTATAGACATGGTGTCAGAGTCAATCTATCACAGTCAGATGATTTATCTTGTACCAATAATGGTACTTTGGCCAATATACATAGTGTGAGAGTCAATCTATCACATTCAGATGATTTATCCTGTAACAATAATGATACTGTGACCTATAGACATACTGTCAGAGTCAATATATCACAGTCAGATGATTTATCCTGTAATAATAATGATACTGTGACCTATAGACATGGTGTCAGAGTCAATCTATCACAGTCAGATGATTTATCCCGTATCAATAATGATACTGTGACCTATAGACATGGTGTCAGAGTCAATCTATCACAGGCAGATGATTTATCCTGTAACAATAATGATACCTTGAACAAAAGAAAAGGCGTCAGAATAAATATATAACAGTCAGATGATTTATCCTGTACCACTAGTGGTACTGTGGCCAATAGACATAGTGTCAGAGTCAATCTATCACAGTCAGATGATATATCATGTAACAATAATGATACTGTGACCTATAGACATGGCGTCAGAGTCAATTTATCACAGTCATATGATTTATCATGTAACAATAATGATACTGTCACCTATAGACATGATGTCAGAGACAATCTATCACAGTCATACGATTTATCCTGTAACAATAATGATACTGTGACCTATAGACATAGTGTCAAAATCAATCTATCACAGTCCGATGATTTATCCTGTAACAATAATGATACCTTGACCAATAGAAATGGTGTCAGAGTAAATCTATCACAGTCAGCTGATTTATCTTGTACCAATAATGGTACTGTGACCTATAGACATACTGTCAGAGTCAATATATCACAGTCAGATGATTTATCCTGTAATAATAAGGATACTGTGACCTATAGACATAGTGTCAGAGTCAATCTATCACAGTCAGATGATTTATCCTGTAACAAAAATGGTACTGTGGCCTATAGACTTGGTGTCAGAGTCAATCTATCACAGTCAGATGATTTATCCCGTAATAATAATGATACTGTGACCTATAGACATGGTGTCAGAGTCAATCTATCACAGTCAGATGATTTATCTTGTACCAATAATGGTACTTTGGCCAATATACATAGTGTGAGAGTCAATCTATCACATTCAGATGATTTATCCTGTAACAATAATGATACTGTGACCTATAGACATACTGTCAGAGTCAATATATCACAGTCAGATGATTTATCCTGTAATAATAATGATACTGTGACCTATAGACATGGTGTCAGAGTCAATCTATGACAGTCAGATGATTTATCCCGTATCAATAATGATACTGTGACCTATAGACATGGTGTCAGAGTCAATCTATCACAGGCAGATGATTTATCCTGTAACAATAATGATACCTTGAACAAAAGAAAAGGCGTCAGAATAAATATATAACAGTCATATGATTTATCCTGTACCACTAGTGGTACTGTGGCCAATAGACATAGTGTCAGAGTCAATCTATCACAGTCAGATGATATATCATGTAACAATAATGATACTGTGACCTATAGACATGGTGTCAGAGTCAATTTATCACAGTCATATGATTTATCATGTAACATTAATGATACTGTCACCTATAGACATGATGTCAGAGACAATCTATCACAGTCATATGATTTATCCTGTAACAATAATGATACTGTGACCTATAGACATAGTGTCAGAATCAATCTATCACAGTCCAATGATTTATCCTGTAACAATAATGATACCTTGACCAATAGAAATGGTGTCAGAGTAAATCTATCACAGTCAGATGATTTATCCTGTAACAATAATGATACTGTGACCTATAGACATACTGTCAGAGTCAATATATCACAGTCAGATGATTTATCCTGTAACAATAAGGATACTGTGACCTATAGACATAGTGTCAGAGTCAATCTATCACAGTCAGATGATTGATCCTGTAACAAAAATGGTACTGTGGCCTATAGACTTGGTGTCAGAGTCAATCTATCACAGTCAGATGATTTATCCCGTAATAATAATGATACTGTGACCTATAGACATGGTGTCAGAGTCAATCTATCACAGTCAGATGATTTATCCTGTAACAATAATGATACTGTGACATATAGACATAGTGTCAGAATCAATCTATCACAGTCCGATGATTTATCCTGTAACAATAATGATACCTTGACCAATAGAAATGGTGTCAGAGTAAATCTATCACAGTCAGATGATTTATCCTGTACCAGTAATGGTACTTTGGCCAATATACATAGTGTGAGAGTCA